>NW_009722327.1:74212-123054 GCF_000703405.1 Apaloderma vittatum | reverse complement strand
GAAAGTAGTTCTTAATACTGCATTTTGGCCTCTGGTGGTGTTTTTTTGAGTTTTTATGCTTTGGGGTTTCTTTTGTTTGTTTTGTTTTGAGGGGTTTAAGTGTGTGCAGGGAATATCCAGCCCTGTGTTTTGGCCAGCTAGTCTTCTGGGTGCTCTGACCCACGACATTGTGTGCTTTGGAAATTGAAGACTAAGACTTTGGACCATTAGAAACTACAACATTAAGTCGCCTTTTTGCCCTCCCCTGGCCCCCACGCTGTGGTTTGGTCAGCTCGCCGGCCCGTGGCCCCCCGCTTTGTTTTGGGGGCAGGGAGGGGGGTGTGCTCGGTTCGAACCTTTAACTTACTTCCTTCTCTCTTTCCGGTTTCGTTTCCAGCCGGATTTTGATGCCGATCACTTCGTATCAGACTGCAGGAAACGTGTGCAGTTGGAAGAGCTCAGAGAGGATCTGGAGCTCTATTACAAACTCCTTAAAACTGCTATGGTAGAACTCATAAATAAGGACTATGCAGATTTTGTTAATCTCTCAACAAATCTGGTAAGCATTATTAAGTTGTACTTCGTATGAAAAGTATATTGCTTTTATTTTGGCATTACTAAATTTAATGCATCTTAATCTCCAGGGGAGACCTTATAGCAGCCTTCTAGTACCTGAAGGGGGCCTACAGTAAAGCTGGAAAGGGACTGTTTACAAGGGTGTGTGGTGATAGGACAAGAGGCAATGGTTTTAAACTAGAGCAGGGCAGATTTAGATTAGACTTTAGGAAGAAGCTCTTTACTGTGAGGTTGATGAGATGGTAGAACAGGTTGACCAGAGGCCCCATCCTTGGAGACATTCAGAATCAGGCTTGATGGGGCTCTGAGCAGCCTGATCTAGTTAAAGATGTCCCTGCTCACTGCACGGGAGTTGGTCTAGATGACCATTGGAGGTCCCTTCCAACACAACACGTTGTGTGATTCTGTTCTGTGATAAACTGTAACCCCTTGCACTGAGAAAAACTGAAAAGCCCTTCCTGTAGAACTTAGCTGCTATACAGAGTTGCTGTTTGCCTCTAGTAAATGTTTCAGATGTATGCTTTTTGTCATGAAAAACTAATTCATTAGAAAATTAGACTCAAGGCACACTTTTTTCCTTCTTTTTTTTTTCAGAATGCTTGTGTTTGTAAAACAGAAGGAAATACGTTGTTGACATAGAATGGCAATTATACAAATAAGGCCATTCTGAAGGATTCCTTTAGGAATCTTTAAATTTACTATAGTCAATATATCTTAAAAAAAATCCCCCAACCTACCTGACTGAAAATTGTAATTGTTTTCATATTAAAATGTCTGTATCTACTGCTTTTTCACACCAGCTCGTCAAAGTTCCAATTATGCAGGCTCAAAGACTGAGATTTAGCGTTTTTATTGGAAGAAAAGATTCTGTAGGTTGAGATTTTCTTTAATTTTTGGCTTTGTGTGACAAGCAGTCTCATATCTTTATGCCAGTATTTGAGGTACCGTGTTCTTGCATTGCATTTAAATGTAAAGGAAGCTATCTTCTCAGTTCTCTCTTGGTGTCTGTAAAATGGTAGGCTTTTTAAGTAATTTGCATATGAACTTATAAAAAAAAAATTGTAAATATGTTTATTGTGATTTCTTTAGGTTGGCATGGACAAGGCTCTTAATCAGCTTTCAGTACCGTTGGGGCAGTTAAGGGAAGAAGTTATGGTATGCTCAAAACAGTCATTATGCGCAGCTTGCTAAACTTCAACTCCCTTTCATATGATGTACAGAATGTCTTTTATGCATGTTAATTATAGTAAGCTTTTTGAAAATTGGTGACTTAGAGTGGTGGAAGGAGAGGAATTGTGTTTTCAAGCCAGTGTAGTAGGAGTCAGTTTATATTTTCTGTAGTGCCTTTTAACCAAGATATAAAAGATTCCTTAAAAGTGATAAATAAATGGACTCTTGCAAGACAAGTCTATGGTGAATATTGAAACTGTTTTAATATTTGAGTAACTTAAGAGATGATGGTAAATAACTCGGATGCAACACAGTCCCGTTAAGGACTTGTCCCATGGTTTAACCGTAAAAGATCACCCCCTTAAGGGTGGGTCTTATACTGGCTTTTCCACAGTGACTTGGTATTATTTAGCAAAGGGCAATTTTTGGTCGTTTTTGCAGCCCTTTCAGAGGGATATTTGTGCAGAAATGGGTCTTCGAAATACCACAACCTTAATGGCTAAACCAGAAAATAGGTTCAGTTAGCATAGAGAAATATTTGCTAGGTGAAGAATGCTACTTAAATTTGACTTAAAACTTCAGTTTCAAGACAAAATCATAATGGTTTTATTGCCTGTTTCTGGGTGAAAGATGGCTTGTTCTCTGTAAAGTACTGAAAGAACATTTCTGGTTGAAATAATGATACTTGTGGCAGTACTTACGGAGTAGGTTATACTTTCAGATATTTAGTCTTCCTTCTGGCTTTTTCACTTAGAGGGCAGTTGACATACTTTAGCTCTTATTAGTCCTGTATTTTTATTAATCTGTTTCTTGTTTTAAGTTTAGATTTTTTTGAGTTAAAATGTTTTTTAAATCTTAAGTAGCAAGCCAGCTTTACTTCTTGACTTTCTCTCTCACAGAGTCTTAAGTCGTGTGTCAGTGAAGGAATTCAGGCGGTAGATGACCGGATGACTAAACTAGAAGATATTAGAAGAAAAAAGGTACAACAGATAAATTACTATCTTGAAAAGATCCTCCTTAGAATTACTTTGATTGTACTATTAACCCAGAGAAAATGAAAATTTAAAAGTTCTAAGCTATCTAGATGCACACTGTGCAGGACTTTGTACTTATAAAAACAGTTATAGATAGACTTTGGGTTTTTTTACAGTGTCTAGTTGATCAGAAATCTTTATTTTACTTTATTTGCCAAAAAAAAAATTCTTGGTTTGGTTGGCTTTTTTTTGATTATAGTTTGTTTTGTTTCTGCCTGTAGTAGTATATAAACTTTGGTATTATGAATGTGATCAAAAAAACTGCAGTTCTGTTTTTATGTGGGGGCATACATGTTAGGACTTAATTTGGGAAAAAAAAAATCGGGGATAAGAACAGTGGTTCTACGTCCATGACTAACATTTGTTTGTGGGGTTTTGTAGACTTTTGTGAGCAGTACCTCCACTCAGACACGACTAAAGTATTAAGATGGAGGGAGAAAACTTAAACCAGCAAAAAACCCAACCAACTAAAAAAACCAGTAAAAAATATCTTCAGGGTCGTTAGGTATTGTAAATTGGAGTTGGAGTCACACGTGAAAAACGTTTCTTCAATTGCAGGTTTGTGTCCTGAGGCTTATTCATGTTGTTCAGTCTGTTGAGAAAATTGAGAAGATTCTGCATTCCCAAGGCACTAAAGAATTGTCCTCATTAGAGGGAAACAGGTAAAAAGTACACAATGGTCAGTTTTGTTTGTAATTGATGGGACTGACTTAATTTCATGATCTCTTAGATGGATTTACAAGCATTAGGATATATCTTTAGAAATATAACTATGATAGAATAAATGGCTGCTATTTTAGTGTTTATTCAGTTTTAGTCCTCTGCAAAGTGATCGTTCACAGAATGTGTAACTCAGCCTCCAAAGTTCTGAATAATTAATTATAAAAAAAGTTCTGGACAAAATTCTGAATAATCAGTAAACATGCGTTTTGAAGTTTGCATGCAGTAAATTTTTTAATTTTATTTTATTTAGAATTCAAGTGGGAAATAGATTTTCTTGTTTTCCCTGCATTACATATAACTGAAAGGACTCCTGCAAAAGTAGTCTAAGGCAAGCAAGCCACCCATGTAATACTAATACTACAAGGAAGGCCTGTGATGAATTCCAGTTAGACTCCCAAGTTTTGTTTTTTAACAACTTCATGAAAAGTATTCTCTCCCTCTGCCTTTGCTGTGGGATTAAACATGTTTTTCAGCCAGTTTTGGAACTGAGGTAGCAGGCACATGCTGTGCATAGTTGCCTGGGATGCAAGCACAGCTTAAGTTGGAGGAAAGAGACAGTTTTGTGAACCTCATTGGACATGAGACTGTCTCTTCAGCTCAGTGAGCTGGATCCCGTGTAGTGAGTGAGGGAAGGGAGACAGAAGAATACATTAATACCCATGCAGGTGTTTTCAATCAGGGTGAGGCACTTTGCAGAATTGTGTTTGGAAGCAAGTTTGTACTTGAGTGGCTGGAAACTTTGCTTGTTATTGGAACTGTGTAGACCTGATACAAGTCAGACTGTTTCTCTAAAGATAGCTGTCGTTAATTTCATCACATGGCAGAAAGGAGAAGCAAGGAATGAATCTAGATGGTAAAGAGCACTTACTGCAGTTTCTGAGCTCTATGAGACTGACTTTTCGTGTGACAGTAAACAGCACTGCCATGCAGAAAACAATGCTTCATACTGCTGAGGCAAGATCTTACATTCTTCTTGGCTTCTGCTTCACCTACTTCATGTCTTAGTAGCTCCAAGGCAATTCTTAATCATGTAGTCTGTTCTCGAATATTACTGTGCGATTGCCATAGTTATAGAAGTACCTATCAGAATTCTAAATATTTAGAGTAAGCCACAAATACTGGGAAAGAGCATTGCCTATCTGCTGCAGGTGAAGGTGAGTTGATTTGAAAGGATCTAACTGTGTGTTTTCATTTTGTATCACCTCTCTTCTAGTCCACTTTTAACTGGACAAGTTTTAGAGAGAATTGCCACAGAATTTAATCAACTACAGTTTCATGCAGTACAAAGCAAAGGAATGCCCCTTTTGGACAAAGTGAGACCGGTAAGTATTGTGTGATAGCCAGCCTAACCAGTATAATTGGAAGACAAATGCCCGTTTCCACAGAGTTTTATTGAATTAATTTATTTGGGGGAAATGTATTTCAAGTTGTTATTTTTATCCATTGACTAGAAGTATTGCTGCTTCTGAAGTTTGTGCTTGGTTTGCTTACTTCTTCAGGATAAATTACTTAGCATAAGAGTAGGAAGGATGACAGACGTTTTTGTCAACCTGTCTTCGTTTATTGGAGAGAGGGAACAAATGAAAACTGGTGCTTAAGGGTAGATATGAATATAAAGACGTTGTAATGCTTCAAACTGATTAGTGTGAAGCTGTCATTCTTGATGGCTTTTTTGTTAATGGGGTAGTTCATAGTTCCAGTTTTTCACTACCGGCAGCATAAATGTCTTTCAGCTCAAGACTTCCATAGTACCCTGTTGATTCATGGACAGTTTACAAGACTGTGCTGGCCACTGAGTTATCAAACATGGTTAATAAGAGGAGTAAGTGTGTGCAACAGAGGAGAACCTTTGTTGTTTGGCTTGCTTAGTGATGCTTGCCAGGAGTTCTGTGCCAGTTGTTGTCATGAGAGCGTAGGTTTCATGACTGGGCAGCAGTTGGGTTACTGACTTTGCGTGTCCAGAACAAGTCCTGCAGAATCACTTTAGGATGGATGGGCACAGTACAGCAAACAAAAGGACAGAGCAGGAAATTTTGCTGATTGAATTGGTAGGTTAACTGTGCCTACATTAATGTGTGTTGCTGAACTTGCTTCACATGCAGAGTTGTAAGGGACCGTTTTGGGCCAAGAGTATGTCTGCAGGTAGTGTAGCAATGAGTTGGATCTAATGGAAGAGATGCAGTAGGAGATCAGGAAAAATGGTTAGCAGAAGGGTGAATATATACTGACTGAAGTAGCTGCTTGGCAGAAGCCAAGCCAGTGTCTTGCCAGTGTCACTCTATGTCTTCTGTTTGCAGTAATTTGAAAAGTAGTGCTTTTGTTTTAGTTTTTGACAGTGAAGGATAAATGCCGCAGTTATTCCTGGTGAATTACTGTAAAGCCTTTTCTATATTATCACATCTAGTGGTTCAGTTGAACAGGGAACAATTATTGACCTATTTTTTCAGGATAAAGGAGTCCTTAGATAAGTTACCACATAAAAGGCAATTATTCTTATATATATGTATATTAACCTTATTGTAATAAATACTGTGTTTAATAGCATCAGTAACCCACTTAGGTTGCGCTACTGTGCATATAATGCTGGCAGATTTCAAAACTTGTGCATCTTTCAGATGAAAATGGAAAGCTGAGTTAGATATTTCTGGAAGAATTTACTTCAGCAATGATGGCATTATTACTATATTTTGTTTCTCTTCATAGCGTATAGCTGGAATAACAGCTATGTTGCAGCAGTCTCTGGAAGGGCTGCTCTTGGAAGGTCTTCAAACCTCAAATGTTGACATAATACGTCACTGTCTTCGCACTTATGCCACAATTGACAAAACGCGAGATGCAGAGGCATTAGTTGGTCAAGTGCTTGTGAAACCTTATATAGATGAGGTAAGATAAAATCAAGATTCCTAAGAAAATTTAATTGATTTGCAAAGATGCTTATGTTTCCAGTGAACTTCTAGCTTTTGTTAGCGGATTCAAAATGCCTGTGTGGAGAGAGCAGAACTGAGCCCCAGTACAATGTCAATTTGTTTGTTGTTCCTATTTGGTAAAAAAGGGTGGAGGAATTGTCTATTTGCCTGTCCCCAATTTCAGGTTGTATCTGACTGGGGTTCTTTTTCTCACCTACGTTTTTCTTGGGACAGAGAAGCCAAAAAACAAACCTTAAACAAGCATATGACTGAAGTGAAATCCATTTTATTCAGGACCAGGGTGCGTCTGTGGGAATTGGATCAGATCCAGGGTTTGCGTTTCTCCATGGCCGGCTCAGTAGCCGGCATGCACAGCAAAACTAGCTTTTAGTGCCGTGTCCATTCCTTCCTGCTGTATGAAGAAGTTTCTGCAGTTCCCAGTGGTACCAGGTCATTAGCAAGAATAGGAAACAAGTGTTTGTTTGGGAAGCATTTGCTGTTTTCTGGTGGGGAAAAAATGTGTCAGATGGCCAGTTTCTCAATTCATACAAAACTGGTTTTAGTAGGCCACTGGTTAACAATGCTGAGTTGGACCAATCTCAAAGTACTGATTGAATTTTCTGGAATTATGGGACTTCTTCCTAATTCTTTCGACTCTGCATCTTATTCCTCACCTTCTTGAATCACTGCTTTTTCTGACCACTTCTTCTGGCCTGAACAATTGGTGACTAGTCTACACTAATCTTTTTTTTTTTTTTTTTGAGGTTGATGATAATATAATTCCTCCAAGAATGAAAGCTCAGACAGTAACTTGCTGCAGTAGTGTAACAGCCAGCAAGTCAGTCAGTTGTGCAACCTGCAGTTGCCACTAACGTTTTTAAAAGCCTACAATTGTATTAAAGTAACTCTAACTTCAAGAAAAAAATCTAAAAATTAATTTTAAGATATTTGGTAGTCTGCTGTGTTTGAAATGACTTGATAATCAAATTTGTTAAGTTTTTAATGAATGTGCTGAAGTGATGTTGCTATAATATCAAAACTTCCTTTGACTCTTTTCCTTGTGTTGGAAATTATGTCCAGTTCAGGTAACAAATCCATATTATTTCAGAGAATATTTGTGCCCTACTGAGATCTGAATTGGTGCCCTTTTACAATGTAATTACTAGAGGTGACTGACTACCTTGTTGCGTGAAGTTTTCCTGGCTTTCAGTAGATTGTCAGAGTATTTCATAAATGCATTTACTGTCCTTGAAGAAGAAGTTAAACTAGGCCAGCACCAGGGCTATAAAGTTGTTGTTCTAAAACTAGCATTATGAATATTTCAGCAGTATTAATTTTCCTGCTCCCATGGGGAGGAAAAACTGCCAAGTGCAGGAGCTACCTAGGCAATTGCAAATACACACTTGCTTGAATTTGTGGATGTTAATAGAAGACAGAATAGATCTTCCCCTCATCATTGCCACTGTAACACAGAGCATGTTTCAGTGGCTTAGAGACCAAAGTTATGCTATTGATGTATATTTCCCTTTGCTGTCAAGATTTTCTTTTACTGTCATTACTCTTTAAATTGAGGTTAATAATAATCTCACTGCTCGCTAGATCGTGAGAAGCATGTTATGATGTGAGGTACTCTTTTTTCTGCTTTCAGGATATTTAAAACTGTTTGTCTTCCACCCATATGTTACAAAAAAATGAGACGACTTGTACTATGGAGTGAGAGTTTTTAGTGCGATCTATAAAAGTGATGTGAACATTGTTTCCCAAAGTATCAAATATGCTTCTGCAGGCAATAATAGAGTTGCTTTTCCTTACACTGATGTGCCTTTCTGAACATAAATGCAGAAGTGACCTTAAAGTATTTGCTTCGTTGTTTCACTGAGGGCTGTTTGGCACAATGTTCCCACCCAAGGCAAGCAAAGAGTTAATCTGTATAACTTTTGTTCTTCTAAATCAAGATAGGGAAAATAAATTGCCTTTTTTTTTCCACTAAGTAGTGTCTTCAGCAGCCAAGAGGGATGGAATTGTTGTTACCTTATGGCACAGATTATTACTTTTCACTGAATATGAATTTGTCCAGACAAAATGCTTTGCTAACTGCACCGAAGGCTTAGAATTGTCACAGAAGATTCTTGACTATTGGCTTACCTGCATTTGAGATTGGACCAACAACCTCTAAATTTGGAAGAACTCTTTTACTTCATTCTACTGTTTGATTTAGCTTTTGCCAGTTAATTTCACAGACTAGTTCAGGTGACAGTGCTCTGTGCAGTGATTAGGAGCCAGGCGAAATGGGTGACATTTAAAGGAAAGGAGCTCATTCTTATTCTTGGGGCCAGTCTTGCCAGTCAGAGTGCTGCATTAAAGAAAGTAATGATTCGAGTTGGCAAGCTATACTTGGAAACCATAATATAAAAAAAGCGGTATACTAACTATACCAATATTTGAGGTTATAGTGTTAGGAATTTTGAGCGAGTAGACTGCGAGTCTTGCATTTTATATTCACTTCTCTGACATTTAACATTGAACTCTTCCTGGCAGGTCATTGTTGAACAGTATGTTCAATCTCATCCTAATGGCCTGCAGGCTATGTACAATAGACTACTGGAGTTTGTTCCTCATCATTGCCGTCTCCTGCGGGAAGTAACAGGGGGAGCTATTTCAAGGTAAATATCTTGGGGTTTATTTTGATTGTGCTAAAGTTGCTAGAAGGTAATGCAGCCTTTTGGAGTGCTTTGTATAATTAGCTTCTATGCACAAACGACTTGTCTGGCCTTTCCTGAAGATTCATAGTCAAGATTGATTTCTCTTTCATGTCTGTGTTTTTCAAAGCAAAACAGTAAACAGACTTTCTTGGTGCTGTGGCCCAGATCTTCAGGGGAGGAAGACAGAATCCTGTATTTCAGTGGTAGAGTTGAATACTGTTCATAATAACATGTGTCAGATACCTTGGTTTTTTCAATCCATGGGATATGATTGTACACTTATACATAATAAAGCGATTAAAAATAAAAGTTCAAAAGTTACTGGCTTGTTAGTGCACGTCAGAAAAGTAGGGATGATCCCCAGAGGTTTGACTGATTTGCTGCATATACTGGAACTGCAGGTTTAATTGATTTGTGCTTAAAGTGTCTTCTCCAAAAATGCTTAATTCCTTATGCAATTAAATTGCCTGTTTTGAAGTTTAAATAATTCAGGTCTACTGAATTGTACCCATTTATTCATCTGTTTGCAGGGTGGTTAATATAGTAGACTCCTGTAATTAGCAAAACTATGGATGAAGCCCCTAGGGACTGCAAAATTACTTTTCTAATTAGTCATCCATTGCTGAGCCTTTTATGACTCCTGAGTTTTACTAACATTTCAATTCTTTTAATCCCTCAGCAAGCTTTAATCTTTCTTCCTAATAATGGAATGTTTCTACTTTGTACTGTGGTGTACTGAATTGAAATTAAATACTCAGTCTCTTCTGCTCTCAATTTATAACTTTTCATAATCAAGGTGGCTTTTAATCTTTTGCTTCAAAGCACAATATCGTGTATAAATACAGCTTGGTACACTTATGGAAAGGTTTTGCTTCTTTCCATTGCATTGGTCACTTTACTCCTAATTGGTACCTCTGTGAAGTTTGGAGCTGTTAAAACGTGAAGTGCGCAAGTAAGAAAAGGGAGTTATCAGCTGAAATGTACTCATTTTCCAGAACACATTTGCAAAATATATAACTCATAAAATTTTAAAACACGTTGGGAGTTATAAAAAAATACCTTGTATTGGATGAGACTGTGGGATCAGATCCAAAACAACAGAAAAAGAATAGTTTACGAGGATCAGCATACCTACGTAAAAAAAGTTTATTTATGTTTTATCTAATGCAGTGCATGCTTTTTTAGTTATTCCTGCCTCCAAATAGAAGCCTGGTGGAATAACCGCAATTTTATTTCAGTGAAAAAGCAGATATTGTTCCTGGATATGATTTCTTGGTGAATTCAGTGTGGCCAGAAATAGTACATGGTTTAGAAGAGAAATTACCATCACTCTTTAACCCTGGAAACCCAGATGTGTTTCATGAGGTAATTAATTTTTGCCTTTTTTTCCATTTGTGATTCCTTTCACATGCACAAGAATTGAATGAGTCATGTCCTCTAGTTTGTTTTTCTATTTTGTTTTGGGTTTTTTGCTCCTTACTGCTTTTGTGTAAATTCGTGGTGTTGTGTGGGTTGGAAAAGGAGGTTATCTCAAAGCCCTTGATGTTATTTTCATAGGAATTACTTCTCCCCCAGGTTTGTCAGGAAAGCTCATATGGAAGTTATTGGAAGCCTTTCAGTTTTATGAAGTTGGATTTGTATTTGGTTTATGAATAGATGTTCTTTCTTAGTTGTAGAATTGTGACAAAAGTGAAGGTGGAAGCGAACGACTCCACTGTTCACCCCAGACTAGGATTTCTATATAGCAAGGGCTGTAATTTTAGTTAAATACCTGGGTTACAGCTTGCTCTACACTATGGGAAGGCTAAAATGCTTTGTCTCCCTTGCTGCTTTAGCTTTTGCTCACTCTGAGTACTGCAGATCATGTCGTGATTGGAAACGCAATTCAACTAAAAGAAACAAAAATACGTGGGGACAGTGTGATAAGATTTAGAGGATTAAAGAACTATATTCTGTGGTATCACAACCAATTATGAAGCAAACTTACATTATAAATTTAAAGTACTTGTCACTCTTGTATTTTCATCATTGGCAGTGCTGCTCTGCCTCTAAAAATCATCTTTTACTAATGTTGAAACAGATTTCTTGGTCTAGTATGACACTTGCCACTGGCAGTACTCGATTAGTGTGTCACAAGTAGCAAATATGAGCTTTCTGCACTTTTTCTTGTCTTCTATGTCTGTATTTAACCACCATTACTGAAGTATTTGGATCTTTTTCTTTGCAGCTTAAGTTATGAATCAAGAAACTTTAAAATTGTTTCTACAGCCCTGATAATTCAAGTAATTTGACACAGTTTTTAGGCAGTAATCTTCTGTCTCTGATTTATAGGTTGATAGAAGTGCAGAAAAGTCTTTCTGCAGGCTTGTTTTCGTATCTATAGGTTTGATGCTGAAAAGTTTGAATATGCAATATTAGCTGTTAGGAAGTCTTTAGATTAGCAGAGGAGAATGGAAAAGTGTTTTGCTGTTTTGTTTGTTTTTTTTAAAGGAATACTTCTTTTATCCCTAAACATTTGAGATTGTCTAAGTTTAGATTTCTCTGAAAAGTGCTTTGTTTTGTTTTCCACTTATCTTCTTTTAAATAACTTTGTGTGGTCAACAATCCAATCCTAGAAGCTGAAATGGCAACCAACCTTGCAGTTAGGTCCCTCTCTCAGATATAATGTTATGAGTAACTAGATAAATGTCTCTGAGTTGTCTCCTGGTTTGAAAGTGATAGGTCTTTTCAGAGTGTTTAATTTATGCCTCTGACTAATGCTTAAGGTAGCAGAGTGTTCACAGCTTATTTGCCTTTTTACAGTGCTGGGTTTATTATCTTAGAAAGAGCAGTAATCTGTCATTCATTCTGGATTTAACTCCCATACCTTTTACAGTTCCATCGTGTTCTAAATACAGCCACATTGGGAGAAAAGTAGTTAACTAAAAGGTTTTGCTTGCGAATTCGAGAATAGTATCTTGGCAGGCTGAAACTGCCACGTTAAAAGAAAAATAAGCCATGATGATACCGTTAACAGAAAGTTAGAAACCTGCTGTGATACACAACAGAAGAACACATCCTTGTCAGTGCATGTCCCATGGTCACAGGAGAGTTTCTGAAAGCAGCAGCTCAGGAACATCTCCTGTGAATGTTTTACAGCTTCGTAAGGGGAAAAATCCCATCACTCATGTTACTTCACATTTGGGTAAAAGCCTTCCTGCAGCAGCCCTGCTTCTGCTCTTGCTGCACTGAAGTCAGAAGTATGGAGAGATTCAGACAGGTTTATTTCGTTAGTTCAGTGGTGGCTTAATGAGCATATAGGACAGGTTTTATAGCTGCCTTCTGTTTTTTAATTTTTTTTATAGAAGAGACTTGCACACAAGCCAAACCTTTTGTTTGCGCAGAGGTTGATTTTGACTGTTGCTGTATTTTGATTTGAAATTGATTTATGTAACCTTTGTGTTCCGTTAGCAAGGTACCAAGGTCTATTTGGTGTGAAATAACATTTTTATGCACTGTTTTACTTCTGGGTTTTGCTCAAGTGTTTGGCTTTCTGCTTTGCATATGGTTTAATTTATTATTTAATTATTTTGAGAGTGTTAATAAGTTATTGCTGAGTAAGCCTACAGTGCATTTGAGGATTAATCTAACTTCTCTTTGCTTACAACCGGCTTAATACTATTTGTAAACATTTTATTAGAAGTATACACTGGATAAAGTTAATGTATTGAAATTGTTTAAAATTCTTCTGCAAGTATTTGATACTTGCAAAACATACTATTAGGGAATGTCCGGGTTCCAATGGGATGGAGTCAACGCCCAGCCACAGTATGGAGGCTGTTACCAGTTTTGAGTTAGCCAGGGTAGCTGCCCAGAGCTGGCTACAGGGGTGCCCCGTACTGTGAATGTCATGCTTGCTTTAAAGGGGGAATTTTGCTGAGGATGGAGGCTACTCCTTCTCCTCCTCTTCCTTCTCCTCCTCCTCTCAAGGGACACCATCCCTGGAGGGACTCACTTACCTTCCTGCTCCGGAGGACTGCTTTCCCATTTATTGTGTCCGCCATACATTCACTGGGCTGAGTATAACTTTGTATCCTGTATATTAGCATTAATATTAACATTCATTTTGCTCTTTCATTAAATCTGTTTTCATTTCAGCCCATGGGTCTCCCTTCCTTTTTCTGAGTTTCCCTCCTGCTTCTTAGCCAGGGAGGGCTTGTCAGGTGATCGAACAACTGCCACAGTTTGCCCAGATACAGGGTACACATAGACAGGGAATCCCTTCTAGAAGTTCCTGTAATCCAAGTTCTCTATAGAAATAAAAAATAGCATGCTTTCATTCTGGCATGTACTTCTGGGTCTTGTTCGTAGTTATTTCTCTTTGTTTTATACCTGTTCATAGTGCTGTGGAGCTGTTGTTTCACCCCAGGGATTCAGGCTCTGGTATACTGATACATCTCTCTGATCAGTTCTGCTTGTTCAGGGTACTTGCGCAATTTTATACTTTTTAGAAGTGTCCTGCAATAGCTTTTCTTGTCACAGAATAGCAACTACTAGTTAATTGGTTTTGGTTTTTCTGCAATTCAGAGTTTTAGCCGTGTATGATTAGGGGATGGGGACGGTATCAGCCTGTTCTGAACCTCAAGCTTAACTTGAGTAGCGTGGAGCAGGTGGTGGCCTTTCTTGTTTGCTGGGACCTTGTTGTGATTGGAAAGCTTATTCTCTTTCTGCAGAAGTACACTACTAGTATGGATTTCGTACGGAAGTTTGAACGACAGTGTGGCTCCCAGGCCAGCGTGAAGCGGTTAAGATCTCATCCTTCTTACCACAGCTTTAACAACAAATGGAATTTGCCTGTATATTTTCAAATAAGGTTAGTATGCATTTTTTTGTTCACTCTTTCAAAAGGCCCAGCAAAATGACCTGGTTTAGGGTCAGATCTCCTCGTTCAAAGCTTCACTTGTCAACAACTCATAATAGAAGTCAAACTAAGAATTTAATTACTAAATCAAGTAACTGCTTTATATATCTTTTCACAGTTTAGCAAAATCACAGGCAACTGCTCTTCAGTACATCCTGTGGTTTTGTTACGCTAAATCTGATAAGCTACTCGTGAGACTTTAAAGAACAGATCTAGATAAGTCTTGAAATCTTGATTCAAATTCTTTCTCCAGTGACCCTGGAACTAAACTGTGTTTTGAAGGATGCTACTTGTGCAAATTCACAGGAATACTTACTATGAGGGAAGAAGTCTTTCATCTTAGAAATACAGAATTAAAGGACTTGACAGCTTGTAACTTTTTCAGATCTAGTCATGTTTCTGACATCATTTTTGTCTTGGAGCATTACCTTCCCAAAGATCCCTCTACTATTGCTTTTTTTTGAGGAGCTAAGTAGTAAAATTTAGCTTAATTTTCCAGCAGGTCAGATGTACCTGTAATATTACTTTTTACAGATCTTGCAGCTGGAAGAGAGCAGAGAAACCCAGGAAAGACCTGTTTTACTTCTAGTATGGGTAGAATTTTAATGAACAGAATAGACTGTAAAACTGTATTTTTAGAAGGTGTGGTCTACATGTCTGATTTTAGGGCTGGATAACATGCCTCCAGGAGAGAAAGAGAATCATCAATTAAGTCTGCTATGACCTAAGCATGCTGTCTGTGATTTCCAAAAGAAGGAGGGGAAATTGATGTTTATTTTTAAGCTGTATCACTTTAGTGGCCTTTTTTTATTGCATGATTTTATAACTGGCAATAACAGGATGATCATAGCCATGTTCAACGCTAAGGTCACGGGTTTGATTCCCGTTCGGTCCCCATGTGTTACCTGATCTGGTTGAGAGGTGGCGTCCCTGGCGGCAGGGAGGCTGGATTAAAATGATCTCTGAGGTCCCTTCCAGCTTAGGCAATTCTATGATTCTATGATTCTATGTTTATATCGTTTCTTTAATCCAGGATAAATCCACATTGCTGCTGAAAAATTCCATCCAGGAATTTTAGGAATGCTGGAGCTAATGAAGTGATGGGAGGGTGGGGCTGGGAGCAGGGTCTGGGTGTTGTGATGGTTCACTGTGTTTTGTAAAATGGTAGCCCCAGCCTCTGACATCCTGGTTTGGGGCTTTTTTTTGTTTGTACATTCGTTCCTGCATCTGTGTAGGATCTGTCACCCTGGGTAAAAAAAGGCTGACGTTCAACTCAATCAATTTCTCCCAACCACTTAACTGTACAAATATTTGTGTTGGCCCAAGGGAGAAGGGCAGGAGCACTCAATACAGTAGCAGTGCTGAGTGCACCGACTAAAAATGTCCGTGGAACTGTAGCTGTTATGAACCTTTTAACAGATGTGCATCATTAATAGGTCTATGAGCTTGCTCCTTTTGTTTGAAAGTGCAACTTTTCCCATAAGTGACCGCTTGATCAGACTTTGATGCTTATAAAATTGGAATGGAGTTTAATCTTTCTGTTCAAAAATGTTCTTTCCCATTAGGTATTTTGATCTCTGACTGATTAAAAAAACTTTTAAAAAAATATTTTCCTTTAATCCAAGTTTACTATAACTATGAATGGTGCATTTTTTTGATAGATGATTGAGTAACAGCAGTTTGTTCATCTTTCATTGTATTACTTCTATATATTAGAATAGTCTGATAACTTTTGGAAGGGCCTGTGAATTCTGTAGTGCACAACTGAAAATAATGCAATGTACTTGTATCAGGGAAGCTTTCCTATTGATGTATGTTAATATTCTTAAGTCATGCAGGATTTATTGAAGTATTATCTCACACTATGGCATTTATAGTTAAGATTGGTGGTTTGGTTTTTTTGGTTGGTGGGTTGGTTTTTTTTCCAATTACAGAAATTACCCAGAACAATCAGCCCTCCCTAAAGCCTTTACAAATGATCGTTTGAAGAACAGATGGGATGCGCAGGCATTTCTTGTGTAGCAGTGCTGACACAAACAGCTCCAGTAACTCTTTTTCTAGCCATTCCTTCAATTCTGTTAGCACAACTGATTGTGGAACTGTACAGAACCCCACATTGGGGAATTTTTTTCCTATGTAAGACACATTCAGTAAAAATTGTTGATGTTAAAAATCTGATTCCGTTCTCTGATCCTTTTCACCATAAGACTTAAAGTCACTGCTCTGTCAGTGGAAGTGGTGCATATGCATAAATGAGGTTTTGAAGCCACTTCACAAATATTTCTAAAATATGTTGCTAAACATGCATCTAGTCATTAGGAGTTTGAAAAGGAAGAGCTGGATGGACCCCTCTTCTGATTTGGAAATGACAGTTAAGAGACTTTAAGGGGAGCCCTACCGATTCGTAATTAGTAAGTTTGGTGAAAGACTTACACGTAAAAGTGAGAAAGGAGAAATCAATCACAATAGAACTTTCTACAGGGGAGCTTAAAACAATAGCTTTGTTTCAGCATTTAGAGGGAAAATCTGGTTAAAGAAGAATTTTCTGCAACTCTTGATAGTTTTTAGTTGAAGGAAGTGCTATGTTATTTATCTAATATACTTTAGATATGGAAAAGTATCATCGATTTTAATATTAACTTAATTGATATACCTGAAAATTGTGAAGGCAGGACATTTTTTCTTTTTTTACCTTTTGGTTTGTTTTTGAAAGATGACTTTAAAAAATGGAGTCAAGGTATCCTGTGAGGAACTATTGATTTTTATCAGGTACAGAATTGTTTGCAGAACCTTATGCCACTGTGCATTAACAAACATGGAGAAAGCTGAAGCCTTCAGTGTCACATGCGATATCTGAAGGTCAGCTAAAGCAAGCATGAGACAGTGTTTACTTTTAGTTTAAAAACAGCAACAAAACAAAAAACTTCTCAAAAAGCTGAGGACTTGATACTCTGCGAGCTATCATTTTGATAATGTTTGCGCCTGTGACTTGAATGATTTCTCAAAGTATATAAGCTTTGTATCTGCCTGCAGGTATTTGAATGTTAGTCTGGGCAAAAAGAACCCCATGTTTAAAATTTGTGTATGTGCATTGATAGCACATTGAAATAATGTTGAAATAAACATTGCAAAAATGTTTAGGCATCAATTTAAGCAATTATTGAATTGTACTATTCAAAACTTCTCTGTCTTTCAGATTCAGAGAAATAGCAGGGGCCTTAGAAGAAGCACTTTCAGATACACTAGAGGAAGCACCAGGTAAAATTCAATTGCAAAAAGCTATTTCTCTATTATGAAGGAATCTGTGTTATAAATGTCAGTGGTTGCTGTCTGTGAAGTATTTACTAAGGTGAATCCCAGGGGTTCACATAAGCTTTCAGTTTTCTGATGAACTGCTGAAACTATACTACATTTTTGTGGAGAAGGCAATATGAGACTACTGTTCAATGATCCTTTCACTTACTAAAAACACCCCCTTTGGCAGCAGCCACTAATGTATTTGTGGAACTATCCTCTCAATGCAAGAAGGAGCTAAATGACAACCAAAAGGTTATGTTGTGTTATGGGGCATGTTTTTCTTAATTGGAGAAGGGCTATGTAGAGGCAAAAATAGCTATCTGCTGGCAGCATTTAGGCTTGCCTAGTTTATAGTGTCGGCATCTGCTCCAAAAATATACCTAGATTTATGGGCAGATGAGGAGATAAGCACAGGGATGATTAGAGTGAAAGGGAAAACCTGCTATATTCATTAGAAGTATATTGTGATAAGAAAAACTTACTTCAGTTAACAGAATAAGTACTTATGAAGAAGGCAGCTAAGAGTGACAAATAGATGTCTGTGCATGTGTATACACACACACACACATATGCTGTCTGAAGAGAGCAAGGAGAAAAAAGTCCTAATGGAGATGAAATGTGTAAATCCTGCCAATTCAAGGTGTTTGCCTGGAACTTGCAGGCACATTCCTTAGCTCTCTAATTGTACACTATAAAATGTTTGTGCATTAACTGCTTTAAAAGTATTTGGTTTAAATATGGATGTCCTACTGCACTTTAAATATTTCTAGTAGATAGATCAAACTGTGACAGGAGCCCTAGTTTAGTACTAAGGAATTCTTACAACTGGCAAGTCTAATGTAACTTCTTCCAAAGACAGCCAGAAGTTATCCTGAAGATGTTATCTCCTGAAGTGGACTGTTTGGCCAAGCTGTTCCTGCTTTTGTTGCAGGCAGATTCTAATGTGTTGCTTTTGCCTGCACAGCTACAGCAGGACTTAATGGAGTTTGAAATCTAAAGCAATGAGGAGCTAATATTTTAAGAGTTTATTTCAGACAGTGCTTAATAAATCCTCTTTGCTACCTTTGTGATTGTGTCTCTTAGGAAGACTTTTTTTACTTTTTTAAATCTCAGGTAATGCAATTACACTGATGTTACATCTTTTAAAAATGTACTCAGGAACTTAACCTTTGCTGTCTGATTGTTTCTAGCTGGCAGCTCGTACTGTCTTTTGGCCACTCACATGGTCTGGATGAGTCTTCTGAAGTGCTGGTCAGATCAGATGTTTTTACCATTATTAGCACACCGTCTGTGGAAACTTAGCCTGCAAATTTTGGCACGCTACTCCGTGTTCATTGGTGAGGTAAGAGACCAGCATGACCATGATTTTGGTGTTAGAGTATGTCCAGCAGTAGGAGACCTGATGAAAAGAAGGATGTGAACTGTTCTGCAGCTTTTTTTTTTTTCCTGAACATAACATTCTTTAACAAGACCACTGTCAACCACTTCATGAGTTTGTTTTATAAAAGCATCGCTGCAAAATATGTTAGTAAACACAAATATCAATGCTGCTGGAGTATTTCTGTCTGATGGTTGCCAGGGCAGTGCTTCCAGGTATGCTTAAGGCTACCTCTGCCCCTAAAAGAGGTAACCACAATCTTTTGGTTTTGTTCTGTTTGTTTAGTTGTTGATACAGTGAATGAGGTTGTAAAACTAGGGTGAAAACTAACCCTGAAAAAAGGCAAATTAATCTGGATCAGTTGCTCGGTGTTGAGAACGGAAATCTGGAAGTTTCCTGGGTGACTGACTCAATGTCAATGATTCCCTGCTTCTGAGCAGGAGAGGTTGTGCTTTGCTCTTCTACTCACTGCTCCCAGCCATACAAGTTTCCCCGTTTCTTGTGTTATACAAAGACGGCATGATAGAATAATTGGGATTTAAAGGGGCTTCTGGAGGTCATCTGGTCCCATTTCCTGCTCAGACCAGGACCAGCTTAAATAAGGTTGTGCATAACCTTTTCAAGTTGAATTTTGAGTATATCCAGAGATGGCAATTTCACACCTCTCTGGGAACTCTACTCCAACGACTGACGTCTTTTTCATCGTATTTGATCAATATTTCCATTGCTACACTCTATGTCCATTGCCTCTTACTCTGTCACTGTACTTCAAGGAAAAGGCTGATGCCATCTCCTCTGTACATGCCCCTTAGGTAGTTGAAGACAGCAGTAAGATCTCCCTTTATCCTTTTCTTAGGACTCAGTTTTCTCAGCTAAATTGGCTCATGAAAAGTACTGATAAGTACCACAGTTAAAACAGAGTAGTTGAGTGAAGCATGGTGCCTGACAGCAGAGGGCTTGGAGGAGGTGGGAGAAAGGGGTTGTTTGGCAGTAGTGAGTGGTTATGACTTTTGTATGCCAGCATATGCAACTAAGTTGTGTTTCTGCAAAGTAGATAATGATGCAACTTTTGGCCTTGCACATTCTGCCAGTGCAGTAGTTCATTTGACCACTCCACAGGTGAAAATTGATGTAGGACTGGACTGTCCTCTACTACACTAACAGGTTTGCTCCGTATCGTCCAACTCCTTAGTGCACCAAAAACTGTCTTAAAAATACCCTTTTTACCTTAATTGAGGAATGCTAATATCCTTTGTAAGCGTGGCATTCTAATGCTGAGAACTTAAGAATGCTTTATACACTGTTTCTGTTTGTCCAGCTTAACTGCCTTCACTACTGCTAGGGTTCACCCACAGTTTGACGTTTCAGGTTTCTGTGAGGCCTATTTCCAGTGAGAATACGAAGGAAAGCAAAAAGTCAATGGCAGTTGGTAGAAAGGAGTCTTCTGTAAGCCTCAACCTGAGTGAGGACCAAGGGAACGGGTCTTCTCCAGAAAGTCAGCCATTGCCTTCCATAACAAGTACACAGCTGATCTATGTTGCTGCAGATCTGGACAAACTTCAGGATCAGGTTTGTGCTTGTGACTTTATCCACAAAAGAGTCTTAGTTGATCCGTGTGCCAATACTGTTGGACATCTTATTAAGGACATGTAATTGTTCAAAATAACATACCATAAAGCTGTATTTTTGTAAGCTAAAACCTGGAATAGCCTGATTTAGAAAATACCTCTTGAAATAAATTATCTAATTGGAAATGGCAGATTACAGAGATACCACTTCAGGTATTTAAACTCTTTGTATCAGTAGCTTGATGGACTTAACCTCTGAAATATGTTTCTGCTCATTTTTGGTGCAAAACATCACTGTGCCAGAGTCTTACCTTTGCTAGTAAAATCTCAGTTGCAGCTGGAAGTGTGAGATGGCGTTCAGCTTAATATTATATTCTCTTTCAAGTGTTTACTGGTTTCGGTCTTTGAAATTGAAAAATCATCATTATAATTTACTAATACCTGAAATTGTGAAGAAATGCATGGGATTCCTTCCAGTAGGAATGACTTCTGTGTGGTTTTGGTAATAAGGCTGAAATTTCTGTGGTTTGTGAAGTTCTAAGTTGCATCTGGTTGATGATATTTTGTTAATTCTATATAATTTAGTGCATAGGCCATAATTCCCATGAATATTCTTCTAGTAGTGGTTTCTCATAAATGCAGTAAAAATACAGGAAAGGCTGAAGGTGTCTTTTGATACATTGGAAACTTACAGAGTGTGGGAAAAGTAATTAAAATATGTGTATGACATGACTGTATCTCTTATTTATTTGTTTTTGTTCAGGTTCCTGACGTCTTAGAAATGGTTAAACCAAAACTTGAAATGATTGGCTTCAAGAATGTGTCTTGTATTGCAGGTAAAGCTGAGAGGCTGAATTCAGTCTCTTCCCCCTTTCTCTCAAATTCCCCGCTGCCAACCAAACAGAATTAGCTGTTACACAGAGTTTCATTATTTACAATAGAAATTTTAAAATATTAATTTTGTTATTTAATGAAGCTTGCTTTAAGTTTAAATTGTTAGGTAGAAACTCTTGAACAGAGTTCTGGAAAATGTTTGGTTAAAATTGAGTCTGAAGTGGCTGGGAAGGGGGCTTTTTAAAATTGGTTATTGTATTTTATTTTTTTGAAAGTAACTTACTGTTGTCCAGTAACTAAAATGCTTCTACAGGAAGATGAGGACCTTAGACTAGAAGATTCTTATCATATCTTTGAAATCCTACTTTTAAAGGAGATGGGGAAAAGAAAGCAAGGAGCGGCTTTCCTTTATCCAGTTGAATCTAAAATACTTTTCTAAAGAGATTTTTCTCTCTGGCCTGATGAATCATGTAAGGAGAGTTATCCAAGTTTCATGGTTAAATACCTTAACTCAAAGAACAGAAGCAATTAAGTATTTTAGCCTCTTCTACTGATGTATTGTTTTTGTTTTGGTTTTTTTTCCATCTGATCATTCTTTATGTGAAACACGGAGCCTGATTTTAATTTAGTAATTAAAGCCAGGCATGTAGCGAACTAGTCCCTGTCTTCAAAAACAGCCAGAAGTACTGCGCTGTGAATTCCACTTCAATCTCTAAATCAGGATTTTGGTAGATATTCAAGTCCATAAGAGGGTTACAAACTGGGCACATTTCTCTCCCTTGCCCTCCCCTCAGTGGACAGTCTGTTGTCAGTCACAGCTTTTGAGTTGAGCGTGTTCAGTCACTCCATGGGTAGTTTAGGTGCTGTGAGAAAGAATTTCACAACCACAGTTTCCTTGGTATGTTGGAGCATTTTGATTCAATCCCCTTGCTGCATTGGTAGTACTTAAAAAACTGCAAACCTAGGGAATGTTACTTGACCTCTTTTTATTTTTTTTTTCTTTCCTTCCCTCCACATGAGGAACAGTCAGTGCTACTGGTGATGTTTTTAAATGGCAGGTGTGCATTTATTAAGTATCCTGCGTTGGACACCAGCACCCATCTAGGATAGTGAGAGTGGGATGACAGAGGAGGGAGGGGGTTCACATAACTTTTATTGTGATTGGGCAGGGTAGCTCAGTTTAAACTTTAGCGTTTTTACTTCAATAGGAGCCTTGGAAGACTCTAAGACTTCTTTATCAGCCTGCATGCCTACCTTGAATAAGAGGATTATCCAGGATCTCAGTGAGTCCTCCTTCGCTTACCTGAAGAGTGCGCTGGAAGTTCCAAGATTATATAGGAGAACCAATAAGGTCAGGGCTGGTTGCAGATGAAAAAATAAATCGCAGAAAGGCCTATGCTAAGAATGTTAACGGGGCAGTACATTTATGAGTTTGCAGTTTTATCTGCTCAACAGTCTTATTAAATACCTTGAGATAACTTAGCGATTTACTGTTTACCTAATTGCAATGGGAAGAAAAATAAGATGTTTTCAAAATTTTGAGTAACAATAAAAGCACAGGCCTGAAATAAAAGGAAAGACAAGGAGTAGAACTGTTAATATACAAAAGAAAACCAGTTAATGGGGATAAATGTGTTTCCCTCATGTCAAAGTGTATACTGTAAGATGCAGCACTGCTGAGCAGCAGGCTTCTTTTAGGAGGATGACACTTCTGCTTTCTATGTCAAGAAACTTCTTTCCAGTGAGCTCGCTGCTTGGATTTGATTCAAGAAGTATCTTGCACAGAATGAATAAGAAGAAAGTGATTAAAAAGATAAATTTGTTGAGAAACTAATAAAAAGTAACGGTGAATTACAGTACCAAAACCAGTTGTCTGATTTTGGCTTGTTCTACCATGTGGCTTTCCTTTGCCAGTCTGTCTGCACAGTTTTGTGGTAGTTAGCTTAGCAGCATTCAGTGAATAGAAACAAAATTTAAGCAACAGGAACTACAGACTACTACATTCTTGCCTAATTTGAACACAGAAAGCCGGCTGAGATGTGCAAGGCCACAGTTCTTTCCCATTCGCCTCTCTCTCCTTGCTCTCTCTTCCTCCTTGTTTGTGTGGTGGTTTTGGTTGTGGTGGGGGTGGAGAGTTGCCTTGGCTCACCAAAATCAAAAGCACTTTCCTGACTGTCACAAAGAAACTGTGCTGCCACCAATAGTGCTGTGCTTTTTCAGCAGCTAAATGGATAAAATTAGAGCTGTTAAGTCTGTTTCTTTCAAGGATATTAGATTTCCTTTGGGTAGTAAACATTTAGGGTAAACTGGAAGAGAAATTGTTCCTAAGGGAGTAGTTGATTACTTCAGTTTATTAATAGGGTTTCTCAGTATCTTAGTTTTAAGGAGGTACTTAATCAGAAATTGTATTTAAAAAGAAGAAACAACCCTAAGACTAATAAATTCATCTATGTAGTAACTAGATTGTTCTCTTTAATAGAGAATAATTTTACCTGGAATTAAGGGGAGAGTAGAACAAAGTATGTAACTCCTAGGAGAGTGAAAAACTTAACAGCCCTACACTGCTTAGCTCAGTTATCTGAAAGCAAACTCTGCATGGCAATTTGGTGCACTGCCATCATCCCTCCATTGCCTGTGGGATTTTTAAGCAGGTGCTGGGCTAACTGTGCCAAAACAAAAATGTAGGACAGCCTGATCTAGTGGGGGATGTCCCTGCCCATGACAGGGGGATTGGAACTAGATGATCTTTAAAGTCCCTTCCAACTCTGACGGTTCTATGATTCTGTGACTTACTTGGCCACCAGTCTAGTTGCTGACTTAAACTTTGTACTCTGTGCCTGTGACCACGTTGCTCTCAACCTTCATTCTAACTGGCTTTATGTGGTGTGAAGCCCAAGCTGATAGACAGGAGAGGTGACTTGGGTAGACAAGGTACGTTATTACAGTCATGTTAAGTTCTGACAACTTTATTTTTGCAATGTTCTGATACTTTGGTTTTTCATCAGAACTCAAAATTGGGCATGAGGGTAGTCTTCACAGGGGCTGGGTGTGCAAAGATTCTTATGCTTGGCCAGACTCTAAGATTTGGAACTCTTGAAAGGTTAAGGAGGTATTTCAGAGTCAGAGACTTTGTGCACCCTGGATGTGTGGGTCACGTGGAGAGATGGGAGCATTCTGCAACAAAAACTAGCTGAGAAGATAATGAGGGGATATTAGTTCTCCCAAAAGCCTACTTCTGGAAAATACAGTGAGGAAACAGGATGGCATATGAACAGAAGGAACAGTGTCTACAGTTTAGTGAAGTATAGTATGGAATAGTAGATATTTCAACAAGGATGTGATAGTTTGTTTTGGGCACTGAGTCCACTCAGGTTTCTCCGAAATCAGCTTGAGCAGAAAGTGCATTCAGAATCGTGCCCTGGTGGTAGGAATGGCTGGCCAGCACAAGCATCTCTTTAAAAGCTTTGGTCGTTTTGAACCTTGTTTAGCGATAAATCGCGCTGTATGACATTACTGAATGATTTGGTGATGTTGCCTTTCCTCTGTAGGATGACCTCTTCGTTGATTTGTCACGAGTGGAGTATATATCTCTATGCTTAGTTGCAGGCTTAGCCTTTTTATATATATATATATGTGCTAGAATGTGATGTTGATACTTTCAGTAAGTACATTACTGGTTCTTTTTCTCCACCTTGTTTCCCTGTAATCTACCAGGAGGTGCCAACTAAAGCTTCACCTTATGTGGACAGTGCTCTTAAGCCCTTTTACCGGCTGCAGAATGAATATAAAGATACGCTGAAGCAACCCATGATCCATCAGTGGTTGGAAGGTGCCCTCTCTGAATGCACACAGAAGTAAGAGACCATGCAGAACATCCTTTGCATTGTTTGAAAACTCCAGTGTCCATTCAATGGGCACAGGGAAAAAAACAAAAAGAATGATGAATTAATGTAACTGTAAAGAAAACAAGATTGTACTCCTCTGGGCAGAGTATATTTCTTCAGAGTTACACCTGTGGTGTGTGTTCAGCAGATGAAAAGCAGGGCAGGGAATCCAGAGACTTGACTTCTGCCGAGATCTGTGCAAACCACGATGTTGTGGATAAGGCATTTGAAAAATTGTTTAGCTGTAATAATGCAGCAGTGAACTAAAAATTTGCATTTTGGCAAGTTTCTGACTTTTCATGTCAGCTTCCTGAGAGTCCTGTTTAGATAAGTCTCTTAATTTTAGAAGTAAACATTTCTGATTGGTGTGCACTTAGGTGCTCTCATATACACGTACACTTCTATAGCCTGTCTAAAACTATGTATTTTTTGGTTTGTCAGGCTGTTATTTTTGTCCCGTTTGTAAAAGGAATTTTAGCACTCTATTGCATGTAAATAGAGGCTGATTCAGACTTTGAAAATGAGCAGTTGCGTTCCTTGGTCTCTGTTGAGTTCAGACATCACGAGCAGGTCAAAAATGTTGTGATGGCAAGGAGGCTTCAACGCGAAATAGCAATCTTCAGATTGACCTCTAGAAATAATGGTCGAAATAGTGATTAATTGATAATGATGGAAAAACAAGTAGCTGCTTCTCAAGGAAACCCAGTCCACCCAGCATTGTTCGGCATTTTTCTCAGTGACAGTGATATAATGTGCATGAAGTAGGCTTTTCTGTAAACATGTAGTTTTTTTCTTTCTTACTGCTTTTTAATTCAGATATTATGAAACTGTATCTGATGTGTTGAGTTCTGTTAAGAAAATGGAAGAGAGCCTAAAGAGGTTGAAGCAAGCCAGACGAACAACAGCTTCAAACCCTGTTGGCACAAATGGGGGCATGAGTGATGACGACAAAATCCGACTGCAGCTGGCCCTAGATGTTGAGTATTTTGGAGAACAAGTAAGTTAATCGTAAACAAACTTTTGGAAGGGTGTGAGATAGAGTCAAGCGTCCCTTTCCTCCTCTATTTTGGCACAAATGGGGGCATGAGTGATGACGACAAAATCCGACTGCAGCTGGCCCTAGATGTTGAGTATTTTGGAGAACAAGTAAGTTAATCGTAAACAAACTTTTGGAAGGGTGTGAGATAGAGGAGGAAAGGGACGCTTGACTCTATTTTTTTTGGTCTTAAAAGATTTTTTAGCGTGGTTTTGGGAGGTTTGGTTTTATTTTTTCACATCTGTATAATGAAGGTGACTCAAGACCTTGGCGGTTGTAGATAACACTTGAGCAGTGCACGCTTTCCTGTCCTTTCTTATACAACTGCACAGGTTGTATTTTTTTACTATTCAAAATCTGAGTACTGCTTAGTGCTTAGAAACACAAAGAAGAAGCACGCTGTGGACAGATCAGAGAGCAGGGACTTTCCTTAGCTCTGATAGAAGCACCTTCATGGCCATACTTCTGTTTGCCTTCTCTCTGGATATTTCCAGTGTCAACTTACTGCATAGTCAAGGGTCTTCCCAGGAGCTGTGAAGATGTGACCTTTACTTGTTGTGCTGCATGACTCTTAAGGTTTCATATTTGGCACTGAAAGGAACTTAAACGATGAAACAAATAAAAGAAGAAAGTATCCCAGTAAATGTGTGCAGTAGCTGCCACTAGCAAGTTGTATAAGCATACTGTTTTGTACTCATTTATTTCTGAAAATTATACAGAGAATTAAACAAACTTCGAAGCACAAGTCTATATCATTAGTTGCCAAGCAGTTACCATCCATCTTGATTATGAGCAGATGCTGTTGATACATTATGGCAGGTACATCAAGTCTGCCTCTGTGTGAACAGAGGCTTTTCTTACATCTCAGACTTACCACAAAGGAAGAAGATTTGGATGGAAGTACGGAAATCTTAGTAACAGGAATGATCACTTGGCTGGATTTGGGCTTTTCTTCTTTTATTATGTCAATTAACATCACTGCAATGAGAATTTAAGCTGAACTGGGGAGGTTCAGCTTAAGGAGCTGTTTTGGTACATGTAAACGTTACAGAGAGTTCCAGCAGCAAACACTTTTTCAGAATCATTTTGCTATGGTTTCATTTTCTTTTTCTGTACACTTGCTTTTCCCATGGCCATATTTTTCCAATGGCCAGAGCAATAGATTTCCTGGGTAAGAGTAACTCCTAGCGACCTCTCTGTTTGTAGAGTTGTTTTCATCCCCCAGGAAGTTTGAGGCTAGAACTGTAGGTTCTTGCAGCCTATTGAAATGCTTTCATCATCATACTTTTGGCTGTTCTTGGATGTATTCATGTTTATCTTTAAAGTTTTGCCCAGAAACCTCATTTGGGGTTTGAAAAAAGTTTCAGTTGAAATCAATGCATTAAAAACAAACTTACAGCCAAGTTTCTTTTCTGGCTGTTTTACTGGAAAACTTCCAACTGGCTTTAGTTACAAGTTGCCTAGAAGATGGTTAAATATTTCCCTGCAAGACACTACATTAACTGGAAAGACTTAACTGAGCAAGGTTGGAATCAATTTTTTTGTGTAGTGTGTGCTATATGCAGTTGTGTGGTTTTGCCACGTGTTGATGCAGGACAAAACATATACTTTGCTAAATGTTTTAAGTAGAATAATTAGTGAGCTTTTGGTGTTTTAAAGAAAACTGATGTTTCTTTTGTGTCTTTTTAGGTGCGAAAGATGGGGCTGAAAACAAGCAACATAGAAAGCTTTTCAGCCCTTACAGAGCTGGTTCTAACTGCCAAGGATCAGGCTACAGCGGAACAATCCTAGATGTTTTTGAAGGCATGCAACTGCAGATGAACAATGCTTCTAGAAGAAAGAGAATTTAACTCTTCTTTATTTTACCAAATAAGTAGTGATTAAGTGCTTCCTATTGTATCTCAAGAAACAGTTCATTGTGTCTTCTGTCAAGACAGGCTTGTTTAAGCAAAAGACTGAGAATTTACCACGGTTTTCCATTATATGGAAAGCAATTGAAAGTTCTGAACTTTCTACTATAGAAGAAAAGTGCAAGAAAATGTGTTTTTATTTTTGTTGTACATCTTAAAAATGTAGAATGAACTTATATGATGAAAATACTATGTAATAAATTGTCTTCCTAACTTTTGATGTCCCATATTGTTTTGAATTAAATGTATTCACTGATGGCTGTCACGAACTTTCAGAGGGACTTTATTCCAGCACCTCTGGAATAAAGTGCTCACAGGAATAGGAATCTGCTGTTTCCTGTTACTGCTTTGCGTTTACCTGCTTTTCCTCAGCATGGGATTTAGTTAGTTCTGGTTTGGGTCTTGGAAGTTTTCATTTTACTGATTTGTGTTTTTTCATGGACCTTCTTGGTGAGAAGTGCTGCACACAGAAAAAAGCTCTTAAAGTACTTTAAATTTCAAAAATAATTTCTAATATCAGTTTCTAACTTACTGCTACATTTGGGCTACCTTGTTTCCCTCATCTAAATGTAATTCACTAAACGAGAATTTATTCAGAATTTGCATATTTCTGATTTGTACTGTACTATACCATCTATGTAGAGTTCAGGGTATTATTTGGGGGATCGATTAGCTCAGTCAGTTGAGCGTGGTGCTAACAATGCCAAGGACACGGGTTCAATTCCCATTCGGTCCCCATGTGTTGCCTGATGTAGTCGAGAGGTGGCGTCCCTGGTGGCAGGGAGGTTGGATTAAAATGATCTCTAAGGTCCCTTCCAGCCTAGGCCATTCTATGATTCTATGATTTTGTCTGAATACATGCAGAAGTCTTGTAACTTCAAACCTAGCTGCTTCAGTACAAGGTGCATCTCTCTGTAGGAGGAATTTTGGAAGTGTTACTAGGGTTTTAAATGGTAGGGGTAACAAAGAGCTCACTCGAACCCGGAGTGATTTACCCATTGACATTTCTCTTTTATGTGCGAAGGACAGGTAACAGCTTTGGAACAGTAGGAGGTGAATTTGAGGCTTTTAAATGAGAGAGTGCCCTGTGTGAGTGAAGGAAGAAGTTTGGGCGTTTTTTTGTTTGATTTTTTTTTTATCCTGTGAAAAGCTAACACTGTTTATTAATAAAAATATTAATAAAATACTTAAAGAGCTTGGGTCTTGATGAGGGAGCTGGACCTGATGCAAATCTTCCAAGTACTTAGAGATAACGGGGTTGGTAACACATGTCTGTTAGGTAGCACTGGAGTTGTAGTGAGCAAACTTTTCACAGCATTAAGGCTTGTTCCTCACTGTTGGAGAGCTGACCACATTTTAGTTGAGAAGACACAACTATAATCAACGCTTTTGAAGCGTTTAGAGTAGGTGATTATTATGACTTCTAAAATTAATTTGTTGGAGGAGGGCAGTGGGGAAAGTACTACTGCTTGGGAGAATGTCGATTCTTCTCGGATTCAGGCCGAGTAGGGGAGAGCAGGGTTTACCTCTAACGAGCTTTGCACCTCTCTGTTCATGGCAACGTAAATGATGGAGAGAGCATCCAAATGTAGTTGAAGGGAGAATCAGCAAAGTGAACCAACTTGGTGAATGTCACATCTGTTTGACTTGTTCAGTCACATGGAGATCCTCAGCCAGATCTGCCCCTGGATGAACCTGACTCCTGCTCCTTATGAACAAGGAGTTTGTTGTCCATATTATATTTTTCCAGGCTTCTAACTGCGAAGCACAGAAAGCTTGGTCTCCCTGCACCTCTTTGCTTTTATTGGGAGTAGAGCTGCCTTGAAACCACTAGCTGCTGTTTTCAACGGTGTGTTCTTATAAAATGAATGTGTAAGTTGTAGTCTGAGATTGCAGTGTTGTAAATGCACCGTGCAGCTTCTTATTTTGGAAGATGTGAATCTATAAATTTTCATTTTTATAGCAGCTGTCATAAAAGTAGCAGATTCTGAGTGATTGAAGATACAACAGCTTCATTTGTGTCCTCTAAAATCTTGGGAAAGGATGCACTTTCTGTACCAAACCACAAAGGTGTGAAAAGGTTACTTGCCCTTTTTGTTTCACGTGACTTCTCACACCTTCCTGCAATAGCAGTTCTTCCTACTTGTCATCAGTAGCTTAATGAGGGAGTATACAGGCTGAATTCTATTCTTTTTCGTTGAAGCCAGGAAATAATATTGTATAGCAGATCAAAATTATTGAATGGCCATATGATTGCTGTAAACATCTACATTACATCACTGGTTCTGTCAGTTCCCCAGGTTATTTTTTTGTTCACTTGAATAGCATTTAGATTTTTTTCAGCGGGATACAACATTGGTTTAAAAATTGCATGACACCTCCGTTGAAAGAAAGGTGTGAATTGGCTTTGTCTGTAGTAAAATGAATTTTAGCGTTTTCAGATACTGTGGATCAGATAGTAGGAGAGAATCTACTGTGTAAGTAAGCGTGTTCTAGTAGAGATGTCTTCTACTACTAATCCTCTTTCTTCTGTTCCTCAGGCTCTTTTTTTCTTTATTTCTTAAGTGAGCTTCATGATAGTAATGCAGATTTTGTGCCTTTTTCTTCTTCCCTTCTAGAAAACTTGCTGTGTCTTTCTAAATCTGGGAGGAATTTAGCTGGGAGAGGCTTTGTGTAACAACATTGAGGAGTGAAATAGTGGTGACATGTTTTCCTCTGAAATGGTAACTGGATTCTTAAGTTTATAGGTTGTACCAGACGTAGACCAGACTGGCAGAGGGATCTGGTGGAACTGGAGGAGAGTGGAGAGTATAAAATGCCATAAAAATCTTACATGAAATATTGATATGGGAAACAGATGTCGGGAGAGCATATGTTGTGGGGGAAGCAGAGAGATTTAGCTGGGGTTTTGGAGGGGCACAATTTTTTTGTTTGTATGTTTTTACCCTTTGAATATTTAGGAGGGTGGGTACACGTACAGGTAGCTTACCTTTTTTGGTACTGTAGCACTTGCTCTGACCAGTATTCATTTATTTCCCTGTCTCTGCCCTTTCTTCCTTCCTTTTCTTCTCCACGATGTTGTGGTGGTTTGGCCCTGACTGGAGGCCAGGAGCTCACCAAAGCCACTCTGTCACTCCTCTTTTTTCAGACGGACAGTGGAGAGGGAAGATGTAACAAGAGGCCCATGGGTCAAGATAAAAAGCAGTTTAATGTAGCAATCGCAAATGCTGCACGCGGAAGCAAAGCAAAACAAAGATTGTTCTCTACTTCCCATCAGCGGGCAACGTCCGGCCGCTTTCCCAGGAAGCAGGGCTCCAGTACAACATAGCGGTTGCTCCAGGGGACAAACACAAACAGCAAATGCTCCCCCACTTCCCTCTTCCTTCTCACTTTTATATCTGAGCTGACGTCATATGGTACGGAATAGCCCTTTGGTCAGTTTGGGTCAGCTGGCCCAGCTGTATCCCCTCCCAAGATGTTGCCCGCCCCCAGCCTACTGTTGGGGGAACGTTGGAAAACCACAGCCTTGGTGCTGTGTGAGCCCTGCTCAGCAGTAGCCAAATCACTGGGGTGCTATCAACACCCTTCTAGCTACCACTCCAAAAAACACATCACTGAGAGAGCTGCTGTGGGAGAATTAACTCCACCTCAGCCTGACCCAATACAGATGTCAATGGAGAGGTGCTCTCAACCATCGAGCTTCTTTTCAGAGAAGTGTTTGGTTTTGTGGGTGGTGGGGTTTGTTGTTCGTTTTTCTGCGTGTAACCCCTGAACAGGGTATAGAGTCCTCCAACACCCTATAGCCCCACCTGTGAATCGTGGCATTTTGTCCCACAATTTACTGGTGCCTCCACCAGGGGCTCCCTTTTGTTATCCTCTCTCTTGGTCATAGAAATTGGATATTTTGTGGTCTGAAATTTTATTCGTGGTTGATGCTACCTTCTGACTTTAACAACTAAGTGGCGTAATTTTTGCTTCAATATGAACACTGTGGAGCTATCTCTTCCATGCTTACACCTATATTATTGGCTGTATTGCATGATAATTTGCAACTTAGTGTCTTAAAAAACAGAAATTTGACTTAGAGCAAATTTGAGAAACCAGAACAAGGGAGGTAGTTATGGACCTAGACTCAAATGAACTGTGGCAGAACAACTTGGAAATGGTTTTATTAATTTTTATGCATCTTTCCATTTCTGCATGTTTATAGTTGTTTACTTCTCTATGTAATACAAGTACAGTATTATTTAGATGTTAGAGTATCTGGAATATGTACCATACAGTCAGATAAATAGGTGGATGCTCTATCATAGCACTGGAAATCCTAGTATTCTTGAGAGTTGTGTTATTTATTAGTCTTTTCCATTAAGTGAGAAGAATCTGTCCCGTATCTGTATCACTGATAGCAAGCCACTGGCATTAGTGGGTCTGGGTTAGGGAGGCGTTTGGGCCACTCTGGATGGCAATGAGCTACCATGCTCTGTAGGATACATCTGGCATCATACACCAAAGATGTTTGTAGTTATTTTCTAAATACTGTCAGTGCTAAAGACAAATCCAGATATGAGAGGTGGAAATCCTCGTTCTGCTGAGAGGCTCTCTTTAGTACCAAAATTTCACTCCCAATTCCTCACTTCCTAATTCAAGAGTCGCCTAATAGTCTGTTGATGCAGTTTAATATTTCAGACCTTTATGACTGTTAAGAGTTGGATTGGACCTCTGAAACCCTTTTATTCATGTGTAGCAGCACATCAACCATTTATACTAGTCTAGATCATTGCCATTAATACTATTTTTAAGAACATATGGTTTGGATATGTTAAACTTCACAAATCTGGGCTTCTGACCAGTAATGTTCTTCTTCACTATACGGCTCTTTTTTGCTATAAATGCCTCTCAGGTTAGAAAGTAATCCAAGGAATGGAATTGTATTAGAATAGTAGGGTGTTTTTGTCTTTAAAAAATAAAACATTGGAGCTAATTCTGTCAGGTTATGTGAAATTAGCCATCACAGTTCATTAGTGCTACCAAACCTTATTTTTAGCTTTTCCATAGAGTGAAGAAATGAATGTATCCATCTGGGCTATAGAAAGAAGAAGCTTCCTCTAAATGTGTTTTTGCTTCCAAGGCAAAAAATCTTGTCTCAGTGGGACAAGTGAAGCCTGCCCATGCTGTTGGCAGGATTTTAAAAGAAAATGTTGCTGATGAAGCTAGAAATCTCTGTGGATTACTGTAAAACTTCCACTGTAATGTAAAAGGGAATCTCTCTCACAAGACTGACCAAACTAAAAATTAAAAAGTGACCTCTTAAAGAATGAAGAGATCCTTTTCTATACCTTTCTATACTAAATTCTGCTTGTGCTTATAAAACTTTGTTTAAGTCAATGCCCTGCGGGCTACTACTTTGTCCCCACTGCATTGAAAAAAAGGAAACTGGAGGCAGAAAGGAGACAAAGCGACAGTAAGGAAAGAAGAGAAGCTGGAGGAGGAGCTTGCGTCACCTCATGTGAAATAGATGAAATGTTGCAGTGTTTTAGCTTTCAGAAAGCTGTATTTCAAACACTATCTGCTTCACCTCAAAGCTAAGTGGAGCACTCAACCAGATCATAAAAATAGCTGATGAGTAAGAAAGGTGATGGGAAAAGTGCATCATTTTCTTCCAACCCCATCCCTTGTACTTGCATTTAAACCCCATGCAGAGGGTTTGTTACTCTGCCAAGGAAAAGCATTGCCCTTGACTTCTCTTCAAAAACAGCTAGGAGGAATGGCCTGTTCACTTTTAGATCCAGGAACACCACATCTTTCTTCTGTGCTGCAGGGTCTTCTGGCTGAGCTGTTCCATCACTGGTCAGTTTGAAAAAGGCTTTATTTATTACCTGTAAGGCAAAACATAGAAGGAACTCTGAAATCATCGGAGCATGATATTGAAGAGACAAATGCAAGTTTGTGTAGATGACAAAAGTACATGAAGTAGAAAGACCATCTTTAACCAGCACAGGATAGACTCCATGGATGTTTAAATAAGACTTGTTCTATAACATATGAAAAAGCTGTACAGCTGCTTGTACACTTGGGCTGTATGAAATTCTGGTACTCCTGACAGAACTTCCAAGGTGGTGCCTGCAGGTGTCTGAGCTGGAGGTGGTACTGGATGCAGTCTAATTTGTACAAAGAGCACCTAGCACACTAGGATCTCAAACTTTGGCCCTGTGTTGCATGTTGTGTTTGCTGCAGTGATGAAGTCTGAATAGTTTAAGGCAAGCCTGTTGCTGCTAATAGGCTTATCTAAGAAATATTCATTGTTCAGTCATCTCAGAAGTCCCCTACTGAGCATGTGTCCCACATGGTTGACTCATTTGTTCTAAGTAAATTTATACAATTCAAAAGGCTGAAACTGAGCAGGAAGCATTTTTTTAAATGCCAGTGGTAAGTACTGTACCTTTCCAACTGTTAGATTGGTATCACTTATTTTACTGAGATCTGCCCCTTTCCCCAGCAGTGCAGGCAGTTCCATATCTGCAAGAATCTCCTGTAGGTTTGAGATTCCCTCTATCGTTAACTCCGGCAGCGTTAATTTTATTTCTCTGCAGAAGAGAGAGAGAGACAAGTGAGTGCGTGCTCTCCACTGTGAAAAGATGGTGACTGGGCAGTCCCAGGGAACAGGCAGGTGAAAACAGCCACAAGCAGCGCTTGGTACCTGGGGACAGCTACTAAGGGGTGAGGGTCCCCAAGCCCTACCTTGGGGACAGCTGCTGAAGCCAGGCTGAGGACTGCAGTGGCAGCTCGGACTCCATATGTTCCAGGTCGCTGCCGTTGATGGGCTGCAGCAGCACCAGCAGTGCCGTCTTGCTGATGGGGACTTCCACCACAGAAAACGTCCCACTGGCATCAGTTTTGTACTTGAATGTGCCGGAGACTGACAACATGGGGACCAAGACCTTCGTCTTCGAATCCACCCAAAACTCCTGAGGCTCTTTGAGCTGGGAAGCTTCCTTAACATTCACTGAAAAACAGTTTGAGAAAAAAGTTGACTCTCCTCTTTCTTCCCTCTGCCGGTATGTATTGTTTGAAAACAACACACTGCGCATTAGACAAGGGCCACATGTATAAAATCCTGCCTCTAATGTGCCTTCTGGTAGCATCAGGCAGATGCTGATGCAGGCTCCAGTATGGGGACTGTGACCACCCAGACTGTGGCCAAAGCTGTTCTATGGACTTTATGGCCTTTCCTGGGTACAGTATTTCTGCCTCACTTGGTTGCCTGCTTCCTCATGGGATGCCAGTTCACCCTCAGGCCTGTGCAGAGGGTCTGCTTGGCTTTGCTCTCCATCCCTTGGGCTGTGATGATGGCATGTGTGGGAGCAGGCCCAGCCCTTGCTGCAGGAGCAATTTCAGGCAGCTGGGTCGGCGCAGGAGAGGGAAGGCAGCACAACCTCTGGCTGAGGTCTCACCCTTGGTGATCTTGCGAACCAAAGCCTGGGGAATCATAGAATCATAGAATGTTAGGGGCTGGAAGGGACCTCTAGAGATCATCTAGTCCAACCCACCTGCCAGAGCAGGATCACCTAGGGCAGCCACACAGAAACACATAACACTGAAGTGTTGACTGAGCCAAGGAGGTTGAAAAGGACATACCCAAGCACTTGCTAAACCTTAATATAAATTTCTTGCACAGCTAACAAATGTGGGAAGCCTTGCTCTCACCTCCTGTTGCTTTTGTGCAGCATTGTGTTTCAACATGTTATCTGCCCACTGTCGCAGATCGGTGCAGCTGCCCAGTTAGGCAAATAATCCTGCTGGCAGTGAGGAAACTACCGCTGGCAGTGAGGAAACTACCACTGTCAGTGAGAAGGTCAAAGATCAGAAATCTCAAAATTGCTGTTTGGTTAAATTAGGGAATTAAGAAAATAGATGTATATGTTGTGATAAAGAAAGGAACTCCTTGCATTAAAGTAATTAATATTGGCATAAAATAGGAGTTGGTCTAGCTACACTATTAATAAGCCTATTCAATAAATTCAGATAAATGTTGGATCCTAATATATTTGATATACAGTAAGTCGTTTTGCATAGGAACATTTGCCTCATAAATGAGCTTGCATTAAAAAAAAATTAAGTTCTTTCACCACTATTAACTTTACAAAGAAAAAAAGCAGGAGATGTGAAAGGTGCGAGCAAGACAAAAAATAAGGAAGTAGAGTTGTTCACCTTTTCTTCTTGGTTTTTAAAGAAGAAGGGATGCAAACAGAAAGAAGCCGCTTTCACAGGCAGGCTCTGTATAGCCTGCAGAGTTTATTCTCACAGGACAGCAAAAGTCAAGACTGTAACAGTTAATTAAAAGGAAACAAAGAACTGAGCATTCAGATAGCTAAGTCAAGGTAGGATTGTAATTGTTTTCAATCTTGGGAAAAATACTGCAAAATTTCAAAGCTCTGCTATTGACTTTGGGACTGAGTCCATTAATATTGTACCAGTTGTGAATCAGGACAAATGAGCACTCCTCTGTTTAAATGGGCTCCTTGTGGCCTTCTGCTGAGCGACGATCTGGACATCTGAGCCCTCAAATGTGTAGCTATGTGTATACTCCCCTGAAAATGCTCTAGAAGATGTTAACGGTCTTACTATGGCTATTTGTTTCTTACAGCATGTTTTTTAGGACACGGGAGAGATGTATTTACTAAAGAAACCCTACTTTTTGCCTCAGGCACCTGGAATGTAATATGAGGAAAACCGAAGAAAGAGCAACATCCCTTCTCTAGAAGGCAGATTGAAAGACCTGGTTTCTTACAGTTCGATCTCTCCTATCAGGACACTGAACCTGTAGGACTGGACAAGCTTTCAGCAGCCACATCAGATCAGGGAAGAAACCTGTGTCTACAATACAGGGAAGATGGCTGAAATGAAAAAGGCTGTCGGGAGCAAAGACGTAGCCTGTGAGAGTAAAGGATTACACTGCAGTGCTGGCTTGGGAGTACAGGAAAGAAACGTCGGACCTTTCCTCAGGTGCTGATCTCCGTGTTCTATAATATCAGCTTTATTCCAGTCTGACAAGCTTATTGAGAGAATGACTTTTAGTTACTTCGCAGTCAGAAATGCTGCACAACCCTCTCTTATTCACCTTCCCACACTTTTCCTAATCCTTAGCTTCCTGGACAAGGAAAATTTCTTGGAGGCCATCTCTCTCCACCTCCTCCCCATTGCCCTTACTGACTCATGGCAGAGTGCAGGCGGGACCCCCAGCACAGCGGTGGGGAGCGAGGCACCGTACGCAGAACAATGGTCCAAGCTTTTATCTGAGCCCCTCCCTCTCCCTGCTGGCCAGATGTGAACCTGCCTTCTTCCCCAGAGTGGGTCTGCTGCTCACCCTTCACCCAGCCTGCCCCCAAAACAACCAATGCCACCTCGTACCTGCCAAGCGAACATCCACTGCAAACAGCAGGTCGGCAGAAGGATCAATGTCTGTCAGTAAGCACTTGCTCTGGCTCCCGCTTTTGGCCTCCAGGAAGGCGTTTATTTGCTTTGCTGCCTCGTTTGGATTTGTAAAGTCAACAGCTCTAGCGTAGAGAGCATCAGCGGAGGTGAGCAAGTCCTGCATGAACAGCTGGGAGAGAGGTACCCCAGGGGCAGAGAACAGGCAGAGCGTCTTGGAAAAGAGCAGCTCCTCATCCCTGCTCTTGACAAGGCTTTCAATCATCCTCAGGCTGGAAAGGACTTTGTGTCCATCCACCCTGGAGGTGCAGTCAGGGTCTCCAGAGGGGGGAACAAATCCCAGCAAACGCTGCAGATCGGCTGCTGTCTGGTTTGAGGCACCCAAGTAGAAAGACACCAAGGAGCTGTAAAGACTGACTGGGGACAGGAGAACATTTTGGTTCTGCCGTGCTTTCCGCAGCACACTGTAAAACCGTGCAGCCAGGACAGACACAAAGTCCTTCAAGAAGCTCAGTTTCTGCCTCTCTCGGCTACTCAGGCTTGGGGCTTCCAGCTTGTCCTTGTCATTCAGGTCATCTTCATAGGCAGGAGTGGTTTGGGACTCGATGGAGATGGGGAGAAAAGTTTTCTTTCCCTCTTGGACCAGGTTTTCCAGCTCCTCACAAGTACTCTTGTTGAAAGAAAACAAATTGAAAGGGTGGACGTAGACCCTATCACAAGACACTGTGGTGAGGCACGCCAGCAAGCACAGAAGACCTGCTACCAGCTTCATAATGAAAAATTGATCCCACGGTGTCTGCTGAAAAAGAAGTGGGCAGGAGAGAAGGATCAGCTTGTAAATACTGTTTCTCTTACTTACGGGGTGAAGTAGTAGTGCTGCACTGGAGTTACAAAGCAGGAATTTCAGTATTTAGTGCTGGCTGGTCTGACTCTGCCCTGTGAAAAACCCAGGGTGAGATGGACACCAGTTTCAATGGCAGCACTGGGGAAATGCTAAGCACAGATTTGGCTCATTTACCCACACAGTACCCTAACAATGTAGCACAGGAAGCAATATGGTTGTGCATGCCAACTAGTTAGGCTTGCAAACTAGAGCATGCTAATTTTGGCAAAACATTATAATAATGCAACTATATTGCTTCTGGGACCTGGTCAGAGCTATTTCTGCAAACTGCTGCACTAAATCTTGCTGCCCCAGGGATGGGCTAAATGATTTGCCTGCTGTGATGCAGGAAGTGGGTTTGGAAACCAGGTCTCTTAAGATCCAACCACTGAACAATTCTACTTTGTATGTCTAGTCGGCACAATGCTTGGCACTAGCAGAGCATTTTGTGTTTTCATAGCCCAGCGCAAACATCCATTCTAGCTTCTAGGCAAACACACTCAAGGCTTCTTTATACAAATATGCTAACACTGAAACCATTTTCCTAGCACCTTTTTATCTGAATACAGAGTTAGAAAGGGTAAACTGAGTTTTACTTTACTGTATGGGCAGTTTTCTCCTGTGGTAAAAGACTGCCTGTTGCTCTTGTTTTTCCTGATAAGCTCTTGTTTTAGAGAATTTTACTGGGTATTGATGTCACTGGTGTTTTAGCACAAAGCTTCTGGTGCATATTGGGAATGAGAAAGTCATGGGCATACGTACACACACAAAAATACGTACATGCAGGTGTGCAAACATACTGACAAATTTTGCATTTTTCTAATTCTCACTTTTCCTATATCCAATTTTTTTATAACTAATAGCTCTGTTGTACCTTCCCTGGATTTCTAGTACATGATTGAATTTCCGTATTTGAAAATCCAAATGCATTGGAACTTATGCATCTGTAACAGTTATCATTGGCCAAAACACTGTTACTCAGAGCTGTAGTTTTATTCTACTAGTTATTTTTTGTTTATTGTAGATCTGTTAACCCTCTTTTTCCCTTTCCAAGCTCTGCAGATCTCATTGGATGGGCAAAATGCTAACAGCCTTACCAGAAACCAAGCTCTGCTCTGTGCCTTCTTTCTCCAAGATTTTTCTGAGTCATTCCAGACTGTCAGGTACTGTAATTCTGGCAGCCTGAGCCTTTTGAGAGGACACAGTGCAATGTCTATCTCACAAACACTTTAATTTACATAGAGTGGAAGTGTCTGGGTTTAAATCCAACCTCCCAGCCTACTTTACAACATGTAACCCAGGTGTTTCATGGTCAGTAACACTCTGCTTTGCAGTATCATCACTCTCTTTTCAAATAAAAAAACTGAGATGTGCAGATGCTTGGTAATTAGACATACCATGCTAAATACACATGCCTGCTAACATGCACATCTACACTCCCAGGCTGCAGGCTCCTATCTAACAGCTTGGCTTGCAAACGGAGTTCGTGCTGTTGTGATGGTCCCTCAGGATGTCTGAGCATATTCCTAGCAGGTGCCTGCAGACCAGGCCTGAAAATATTGGCTTCCCAGGGAAATGCAGCAGAGGACCTGCTGTAGATCTCCAGCCCTCTGCCTTCATCCAAGGATTGCTCTTCCCCATTAACTCCCATCCTATCCTTTAAATTAGCATGTAGGCAGCACTAATTGGTGCTGCTGTCCCCTCTGCTCCCTGCCCCATCTTCACCTCTGGCCCCTCTGGCAGCAGGTGACATGCATCACAGAGCTTCTTCATTCCTTATGATCAGTCAAAAAATTATCTAGGGAGGTGCTTTCTCAACTTCATCTTCACAGCTAGCTCAGCCACTGTGCTAGCACATTTCTTTTGCTGCATTTTCCAGATTCGGATAGTTTGGGAAAATAAACCAAAAAAAGCCACACATAAGAGGTACTGCCTTTCCCACCCTGGTTTCTCCATCATACAGTTCTTTTGACACATTTATTAATTTTTCCCGTAGTAGCAGGGAGGGTAACTCTGAGCTATCTAGTCAGGCTGTGCTATTTGGCACTGCTGGTACTCAGTCGTTGCATGTCTGTTGCTGCCAGAGCCACCATGTCAGCTCTTTTCTCATTCACAGAAGCAAGAGGAGCAGCTCTCACTACCAGCGCTTAGGCTAAGACCCATCTGCTTAAAGCCAGCACATCCAATTTCCCTAAAGAAACCAGCCCCGAGCTTTTCAGAAAAGCATGAAAACCTGAGCTGAAAAAACAGCATCCAAAGCAAATCCAGTGAGTGTGCTTACTCGCCTCAGTCCTAGCGTGTGCCACTCCTCCGAGGCTGTATCCCCTCCGGCAGACACCTCTTCTCTGTGGAGTGGCCACCTGATTGCAGGTGGATTTATGTCCTTCCCACAGGAGGGCCCTTTCTGCATGCCTGCAGTAGCATTGCGCAAAGCTACTTTACATTACGTACTTGGAGGGGGGGCTGAAAAGAGTTAGCTCAGGGCAGACAGGACTTGATAAAACCTGAGCACGGCTTAACACCAGCTGCATAGAAAGTTCCAGGGATGGATACACAACCTTTAACCGGACCCAGCATGTCTGCATAGCCTGCAGTTACACATTTACTAAGACAGACACAAGTGTTTTACTATGCAGAAGAACCAATTCTAGGAGCTGAAAATTACTCCATTTGTTTTGTGCTAAACTGAAAGGAATACAGACTTATTTGTATCTGCATCTGTTGTACAGTCAGACCAGATATTTTTCTTATTGGATAAATTGCCTTTAATCTCTACTTTGCAGCCTGGGTACCCATCAGTGAGTGGGACGTGCGCTACTGCAGAGTAAAGTTACAAACTCTTAATTTTTAGCCTTTCTTTCTCTTGATCTACCCAGAAGTTCATAAATTTGTCCTTCTTCCTCCTCAAAACAAGAAGTGGTGAAAAAGAGAGGAAAAAGATAAATGGATGAGGTTGCCAGAGCCAGATCACAGAGGTTTCATCCTTCCTGGTCTCAGTTTCCCAAGCCCTGCTTGGCAAAAGCAGGGGCATTTGGAAACCTTTCTGCTGTTTTGGAAACAATCTTCCAGTTTTGGTGTGTCCCTTCTTCCTCTTTAAGCAAATAGACAGTGAATCAAACCGGGGATGATGCAGCTGGGTTAGACTGATTCAGTGTCCCTGCTATAGTTAGTAATTAAAACCCCATGGTTCTAATGGAGCTAGGGCTGATTTAACATCTATGTCCTGCTTTTAAAGGGCCACTCAGGTGTGGTTTGTACTGCAGTGCCCAGCTACATGTTGGGTTCGAGGAGAGAAGCAAGAGAGAGGGATGTTTGCAGTGCAGTCAGAGCTGGGGGAGCTGAAGGTGGAGACCGAGACAGCCGCGTCCTGCCAGTCCGAGCACTGTGTGCCGGGTGTGTAACACCAAGAGGGTGGGAAATTTCTGGTTTTGCAGCTCTGCTGTTCATCTGAAGGGTTTGATTGCCTTGGCTCTAACAAAGTCTGAAAGCAGTTCTGAGCACAGGCCCGCATGACATGCTATCACGCCCACAAGGCTTAAACAGCCTGAAATATTCAAGGTGTTTTGTCCCCTTGGTGCTGGAGCATCTCAGTTGAGGAAGCATCTGGCAACGGAACAGTCCCTGAGCATTTGTACCATCTCCAGACAGCTATAAAATGCAGGCAGACCAGCCACGGAGCCAGGCAACAGGAGAAGTAGCTTCTCCATTAAAAATGCATTTTGTTCAGCTAAATGCTAAGAGAACAAGCTAAGTTTGAGATTGCAATCCCCCTTCTTTTCCTCGCAGAGTCCTTTCAGCAGACAGGCTAGAGGAGAAAGCTGGTCCCTCAGAGGCCAGTGGAGGTGTGGGTGGGATGTGTGACAGCATGGCCCAAATTTGTGTCTCCTGCACTGCCTCCACGCAGGTCCACATGAGGCATCAGGCACCAGCAATGTGCATGAGTGCCTGTGAGCTAGAGCTGCTCTGCTACGTCCTTCTAGGGAAGGCTTGGGAAAAAGGAAACCCAGCCTGGTATTCTCAGTACTGAGGACACAGAAACCAAAGCTGTTTCAGTGAAGGATACCCTCTATTCTGTGAAACTCTGAAAAATACCCTTATTAACAAGAATTATTGACTTTGGCTAACAAGATGCAAGTGATGCTAATAATGTATACTAAAGCTGCCAGATCTGTTTACTATGAATAATAAGCAGTATTTATTTCTTTCCTTAAATCATTACGTCTCTGTGCGGAAGCACCCAGAGGGTATTGCTGTTTGGATATCTCCTGCTTCCAGCTCCCATGAGGGCCATCACCAGGTCATGCCGCAGCTTGTGGTCTCCTCTTCCTATAGGAATCAGCCTCAAGTCAGGCATCCCTGGCCGCAGGATCAGGAGGCACCTGAACGATAACTCTAATGTGATGCTCTGGTGGCTCTGTCACATAAAGAAAGTTCAGATTTTAGTTGTAAGTTCTCAGGACTTTCAGCCAAGTTGACCTTTGGGGCTCTTATGGTGTTTGTACACTCAGTTCTATTGTTTTCTGTCAACAAAAAATTGTCAAGGTCTTTGAGGAGCACAGAAGTCTTTCTTTCCCCACGCCCTCATCAATAAAGTCATTGAATTAAAACACCCAGCTTTCTTCAGAAAAATGTTTCACCAGAAAATGTTCACTGACCCGCTTTCACCACAGTGCTCCTCCTGCTTTGGACCACCAGGAATTGGGCTGGCCTCAGTAATGAGGGAGAACCTTTGATTTCACACCTTACTGCAAAGCTCAGACACAACTCCTCTTTAATTTCCCAGTCACTTATGCTCACTCAATTAATATTCCCCTATTAAGATGCATCACGCACTAGTGCACTTCTTAGATCTTTGTCTTTTATCTTCTCACAGTTTCTGCTAAAGTAGAAGTTTTCAGACTATGAAGAACATAGACTGCTACACTTGGAATGTATTTTATCCTGGTAGGAGTTAAATACAGTTAGCCTTTCATTTTACTTCTAAGCCATTTTTAAGCGGGCATGCATGAGCATTATTCCAATTGCTATATGTAGACCCTGTTGTCAGATTTTTTTTAATTGGGTTGCCATGGTTTTAGGAATGAGCATGTGCATGAAGATAGAGCTTTGACTTCAGAGAGTCTCTATCTCGCCCTTCAGCTCCAGTGTCTGAGGATTTGGCTCCCTGGAGAGAGCTGTGCCAGAAAACCTACATTGGACCAAGCTTTCCAGCAAGTAGGAAACAAAGAGGGAGAAAGCAAGGCTGCTCCTACAGGCATTTTCTCTGCAAAGCAAGCCCAGGGCCCACACAAGTTTCCTGATGAATCTATCACTGCAACAGCCATAATAAAGGTACAAAGAAACACAGACCTCTCAAACCTGCTCTTCAGCGAAGAGTTCCTCACTCTCCTTTTGCCCCACTCTTCCCGATTTTGGAAGGGCACTCAGCTCCTCCTTTTATACTCATTCTTGCATAAGCTGGGCCTTCCTCCTCCTCCCCCCGCTGCCCTCATTTCTTTTCAAAACCTGCTTCTGTTTTTCCTGCTTGTTATTCATGGTCACTGCTGAGAGAGAGCAAAGAAGGGTGGAAAAACACTGGTGCTGTGGCTATGGGTTCCCTCGCAGCCACGCTCAAAGGGATTGAATCTCCTGGTCAGCCTCACTCTTCTGAAGGGCTAGCGGCCAAGCACTCACCCGCTCCATGAAAATTTCCTGGTGATGCTGCTGCTAGCATTTCTTTGTGTAAATACCATTAAATAGGCTTCACAAGTTTAAACCCTGGCAGAGGAATTATAGTCAGAAGCATGTGATTTGGTCTTGACTGGGAAAATTACTTTGTCCGAGCTAGAATTTCCATTGATCGGCCAGGTGGTTATTATTTTGCTGAAGAACATCACGTCTCCACTCTGTCGAAGAGTGTTTTCATTGATCCAGATCATTCTGGAAGAAGCTGTATAAAATTCAGCACTTTGTGAGGAGACAATAGTAAATATTTTATTCTTCTTTCTTCAGTTTGTTTTCCAGCTTTCCCAATTTTTCCTCTGAGATCTAAACTCAAGGGGCCAGATGTACTCCTGTTCTTGTCTCCTGTGAGGCTATGGTGGGAGACATAGAGGAGCAATAATAAATTACTCTGCTCGCAGCCTAAGACCACAGACCTTCATATGGGCTCTCCCTAGACTGAGTTGCCATATGAATTAATGTATGGCTAGCTCAGACATAATAGCATGTATGTCTTCATATATTGTTCATTACTGAATTTGAGGGTTTCTTTTTGTAAGAGCAAAAGTACCTTGAGTGAGAAGTGTGCCGGAAACAGTTCATTTATACAACCTGTGCATTGACATTGGTAATTGTAAACCTCTACACCCCAGCAACATTCATAATGTTCCCTCTCCCTTCTGCTTTGGTAAGGGATGGCAGTGTGGAATCTGGGCAAGGCACCCATTGGAGAGGGCAAACAGGTGCTGGGAAAAGGTCAAGAAGGAAAGGAAAAAGAGAATGCTCATATGCGAGGAACTGGCAAAAGGAAGACAGGGAATGTTTCTTCATCAGCTGGTACAGAAGCTGCCCCAGGTGTGTGACGGTGGAAGAACCACTGCTGATGAGACATCCAGGAAAAACACATTGCAGAGCATCCAAGTGCCTACAGGGACCAAGACACTTCAGTTTGGAAGACAAGCCACTGGTATGGGGAGCATAAATGTAAAATTATGAAGGTGAGCAGAAAATCCCAAATCACTGTTCTGTAACAACGTCAGAATCAGTGAGTTCCCAGTAAACATAGATGAAGGAGTATGTAAACTGCAGGAAGCACTGCCGTAGGATGCTGTGGAGACCAAAAGTCTCAGCTAGTACAAAAAGAGATTAAATGAAATCACAGAGGGCACAACCGTTTGGAGGCTGCAGAACATGATGGCACAGGTACGAATGCTAACTCGGGAAACCCAGACAGCCGGCTGTCATGAATTTTAGCTTGATCCATGTAACAGCTCTCGTGCTCCTTTTTAAGGGCTTGTTTTCAACTTGTGATGGAGATATCTGAGCTGAGGCCAGCTTACGCTGGTGCATTTTGCAGCAGGGGCTGGAAACAATCTTTCAGTAGAGCTACACCAGCGAATCATCACACCCAGCAATCCCAACCCTCAGCCTCAGCATCGCTGGGCTGTGCTCCTATGTACTTAGGAATCCACTGCTCTCTCTTGAAAAGCAGCATAGGCCCTGGAAAATGACCAATTTTCCCAAACTTTGGGTAGACTCTTAATATTAGCCCCTTGTCAGTTTTTTTCCCTCTTAATCAGAGGGTATGTACTAACCAGTGGCAGAGCTACTGTGCTGGAGTCTGAAATGTGTCACTGTATCCTGCCTGAGCTTTGGGCTCTGTTGACACTTCAGCTACACAAAAAGTGCTCGGTAATTTTTTCTTTTTCCAGAGTAAATAAGTAGGGAAGAAGGAGTAAAGTTCTGACAGTGGGACAGGCAAGTTTTTATATATTAATAAACTAATTTCCTCCCAATTCTGTGAGAACTGTGACAAACTGCCATGGGCCTGATTTTATTTGCTTATTTTTGCTATCTCTGGTGGGGAAAGGCTAAGCAAAATAATTTTTTTAAAAAATATTTAATATAACTTTTATAAGGAATAGATTTGCGTATGATTTTTCCCAAGTTTTCTCCGTACACCTGACCTTTGTGCTTGTTGGCTGAAATCACTTTTCTGTGAAAGCAATGAGTGAGCACAGGGGATGTACTCAGCTTGCCCAATTTTTGTGTAAAGAGGGTTACAAAAATGCTTTTCAGTAATAGTGTTCAAAGTACAGATGATGAAAGAGGGAGATTATCCTGGTTCTGCAGCAGGTTCTCACAACAAGGAGCAATGGAATAATTGGTAACGCAGTTGCTACAAACCCCAAGGACCAAGTGTGCCACCCTTGTGCCGGGGTGGAGGAACACAGCGCCAGCCTGGATGATGCCAAAATGTGCAGGGTGAGCTGGTGGCTGGAGTGCTGACTCAGGTAGCTGGAGCCTCCCCAAAATTTGGCACATGCAACATGGCATTCCTTCCTAACAGGAGGAGATTTAACCTCGCTATGCTGGCTGCCCCAACAACAACAGCCCTGGAAGTGCTGCAAACCCTTCGTGGTGGAGGAAGGAGCATCACTGTCTCTGCATCTCTTTCTGCTTCTCAAGGAACAGTGCCCTTGAGGGAGGTCTGTGCACCGATGATCCCTTATTTGTGGGGATTTGTGTCTTCTCAGGGTTTGATACCCAGATGAGATTTTTATTAACGCTAACACATGTTATCCCAGCTTATATAATTGCAATTTGTTTGTTATTGCTTTTCTTTACAGGCCCTGAGGGAAGGGACTGCTTCGAATTTTTTTAACCCTGTTTTTTTTTCTCTTCCAGTGGAAAACACAGTTTTTAATAGCATTTTAAGCCTGCACATGCACAGAGAGCCATGACCACGTGTCCACTGTGTGTGTGGGCAAAGGGAACCTCCTTCCTGAGAATTTCAAAACTCTTCACCGTCTAACAGTTATATCTGTGATCTGCAACTGATCTTGGGGTCCTTCCCTGTGGCAGTTGCTGTGCCTTTGAGGAGCAAGAGACAATCCCAGACTGAAGCCAGCAGGACAGAGCGAGTCTGTCCTAAGTAGAGAAGTGGAAATAAAGAAGTGACATGATTCACCTTCAGCCACCCGGCAGGTTGGCGACATCTCATCTCAAGGACAAGCCGCCAGGTTTCTCGACCCCCATCCCGGTGCATTACCTGATCACTCATGCTGTGTTTTCATCCCTGAGATGAGAGCTGCAAGGCAGAGGAGCAGGGATGGCAGTGCCTGCACAGCAAGATGTCTGCCTTTAAAAGCTGGGGCCAGCTTGGTTATCAGAATCGATACACTTTTCATGATACTCTCCTGACAGATGCCTTTGCATTAGGGAGGGATTTTGTGCTGTCCCAACATTTCCCACCTGGCTCAGCCACCGAATTCTTCAAGCAGTTCCCCAAGACGAGGGAAGCTGCCAGGTGATTGCTCTCTGGGAGATGCCACAATATTCAGCTCCAGAAAGCTCCACCACCAAATATCCTTCTCCCTGCAATATTGCAGCGCTGCTGCATAAAGCTCAGTGAAGATTTACTCCCCAGGGATCTTGTAAGTGAGACTTTGGGGGTCTAATCTTTGCTGGCACTACTAGGATTTTGAAACTCTCATTGAACTTGTCCCAAGACAAGTCGTTCCCAGGGCATTGTGCTAGCCTGGAAATTCAAAGCATAGCCATAGAAAGACATATGGAAGCTGAGATACTGCTATTCCTTGTGCAAACTCAGGTTCTCCTTTGTCTTCTTCCCAGCCTCCCTCAAGCCACCTCCACCCCTCCTCCTGCTCCTCTGCCCACAGCTTCTTGCCCTGGGGTGTCAAATGGCTGCAAGCAGCACGAATGCTGGCTGCTATTCAGTGTTACTCTGAGAAGACTGTGGTGGTCTCCTGTTTCACTCGAGAAGTAGTTTCAACTGTATATAGTTTTTGCAGTCTCCTTCCCCACTGTGGGGATTATGGGACTCTCGTTTTCTGGAATCATAGCCACTGAAAGGCAGCTCTCACACGATCAGCCAGCTACAGGGGCAAAATTGCAACTCTCTCGGTCCAGCAGTAGCAATTTTCACTGCTCCAAATATAATCTACAGTATAAAAAAGGTCAGAACCATTTGCATCCTGAGATAAAGGTGCGGCTTTAAGATTTCCTTTAATTTGAGGAGCACGAACTGACAATAGCAAAATTGTTGAGCGCATTGGGCTCGCCCTCTCCCCTCCCTGCTTTCAGATCCTGGAAGATGGAAAAGTAGAAAGCAAAGAGAGAGAGACTGAGCAAGGCAGTATTACGTTAAGGCTGCCCAGGTTGCTAGAGCACCGCAGGGTTGTCTCTCCTCGGAGCTGCCGTGTAGACCCGTCCCCTCCTTCAGCACTAGCTCCAGCCGTGCTACGCGGGAGCTGGAGCCAACTCCACACGCCAGCGCCGATGTGAAACTATTCGCACGTCTGAAGTCTGCAAAAGGCGGCAAACGAGGCGAAGGCAGGCGCTGATCCGGCCGGTTTGCGGAGCCGCAGGGCCGGCGGCAGATCCTTCTCTCCTTAGCCGAAGCTGCCTCCGTGCGGAGCGTTCCCGCATCGCCGCTGCGGGCGGGGCGGGGGCCGGTAGCGTTTGGAAACGTTATTACCTTATCGCACGTTGTTAAAGCAATAGTGCTGAAAGCGAGAGGAGGGAAAAGTCAAATCTATACTCAGTGGGGTTTTTTCTACAGGAAATAACGGCAGGGCCTGCAACTGGAGTTGCTGGGGTGTCAGCAAGGAGAAAAAAAATGGTCTTCCCGCAGATCAGAATTTCCTGTTCTTTTGTTTTTACTGGATAGAATTTTAAGCAAAGACTTAAATCTTTGTTGCTGTTTTGGATTCATTTTATTTTTACTTCGCTTTATTATTCCACCTTTTCAATACTAACTGTAAAAACATGAAACAATATTTTAGCCTACTGCTTAAGGGATAAAGCTGAGGAACAGTAAATTCAGCCCAGTATATTCCTAGTAAGAAAAGAATTAAGATTGCCTCCTGTTCAGGATGCTGAAACACACACCTATGAAAGCCTCTGAAAA
>NW_009722327.1:68642-74181 GCF_000703405.1 Apaloderma vittatum | reverse complement strand
ACAAAAAAAAAAAAAAATCAGTGGGTGCTCTTAGAGCTATGCTCCTAGGAAAAGCTGAGCTCCCGTAGGGATTGCCTCTGACTCAGAAGATTGAAGACATGCTGTAACTTGACTCCTCTCCCACACTGCCACTTGATGTTTCACAGTCTAAAGAGAAAGAATAAAGATAATCTTAAAAGCCCTCTTTTGTCTGTAAAACCGCCCCTCCTCCAAAGTTAATGAATTCATGCAGCGGTGTGTGTTTAGCTCCGACAAAAGCCTGGAACAACAGCTTAGAAAGCTGCGCCTGTTTGGCTGGGGGAAGCACTTGGCTGGCTGTCTAAAGATGATATTTCAGCTGCCCGCACAGACAACGTTATTATTTACTAAAGCACACAACAAGATGCGTTTCATGTTTCGTTCTGGGTGCGCAGAAGGTGGGAGTAGCCCATCAGAGATAGTGGGAGAAAAAGGGACAGGCTGAACAAAGCTGCCTCCCAGCTCTGGGGTGCAATAAGTATTGGGGTAACCCAGGCGAGGTGGGCTGTGGTGGTGGGGAAGCTGTCCCATGGGGTCACCCCTACTCAGCACCCACCACCGTGCAGGGTGTCTGGTCCACCTCAACAGCTCCCATGGCAGTGGGCAGTGATAGCAGAGCTGCAGGTGGTGTGAGCACAGATTAGTCCTAAAAGCACATTTGGGACTGATGCCTCTTTAGGAGAAGGAACGTTTGCTATTACACAGCATAGTGAAAGCAGCCAGGCCATGGCCTCTGCCTTCTCACTGCTATGCAAAATGATAATGAACATTCACTGTAATTTTAGGATCCTCCTTTGAATGAGATTTTGATATCCCACAATTCCTCCAAGATATTTTTTCCTTTTCTTTAATCAGCTCAGGGCAGGATTTTCAAAGGGCTCTTCTTAAAAACTCTTCCCTTGATTTCCAGTAGCCTTTTTCTCATTACTCTCCAGTATTTTCCACTACACTGTCCACAACATTTTGTAGGGCCATCCAGTTCCCAGGCCTGGCTTGCACATCCCCTAAAGCCCTGCATGACCTTTCTCATCTCCCCTCCCTCCACCTCACGTCTGCCTCTGGAAATGAGAGAGAGAAGGATGCTCCAGCCTCTCTGGAATGAGTCCTGGAAACTCCAGAGAAAGTGTGTATTACCTTACTGCTGGAAGCCGAAGGAGAAGTCCCTAAAAAAACCAGCCCCAAGATGGGCTCAATTTCGTCTGGTCTCAGCTGTTGTTAGAGCAATATAACATGTCCCCAGTTAGCAAAGATGTGTGCAGGAGCATGTGCAAAGCCTTCAGGGCTGAAAGCCACCAGGCAGAAGTCCATGCTCTGCATTGAGCCAAGTAATGGAAAGTATAAGAAACAGCATGGTTTCATGTGACCGTGACTGTGGCATTTGGATTCAAATCAGTACAAGGTTCAGAGGGTGCCAAGCAATATAAAATGAAACTAATCTCAGAGATGGAACAAAGATGTTTTATATAACTTCATACAAATTCAGAGGAGGAAGGAAGGACAGAATGCTGCTGAGTTTCACAGATGGTACCTCAGTCCACATAGTAACATCTACCCTTAAACCTTTGCAAATATAAGGAGAGTTGTAAAGGGACCAAGGCAAAATTAGTCACATCTCTAAACCCCCTGGGGAAAGAGCACAAAATTAAATTATCTGGCCTAAACTAGCCCCTTAGAGAAGTTCATATGTTACTGAAGGGGCTTAGCCAACAGGCAACAAGCTCTGGAGAGTATTGGATCAGTCAGGTCAAAGGCTATGGATAAACCCTCCAACATTAAACTCATGAAAGGACTTGAGGTTTAATGACAACATAGTTATGAAAGACTTAATCACGTTGTTGTCATTCGAATAACCAACTTTCAATCCTGAAAGACCAGGGTCCACCTGATGTTAATGAAGAATGAGTTACATAAGTATGACTCAGAAAAGCACATGTCACATGACAAGCAGCAGGGGCTGCAAGTAAGAGCTGTACCATGATGCTAAGCAAGAAGGCCAAGGAGAAGTGGAAGTCATAGTTTCCTGTATCAGGCCTTCTGGGTTCCCTTTATGTTACCTTCCACTCCATGCATTAGAGCTGGAAAGAGAGACAGTATCTGAGAAAGCCTCTCAGATAAAATGCAGTTAAAACCACAGAAAACCAAATCACACTTTTTTCCTCTTGATGAGAGAAAGCAGATCCAAGCAAGTCTGACCTGATAGCACTCATGATAGAAAAAGAAATGGCAAAAATTTCTCTGTTCCTATTCCTACCAGCAGTAAATGTGCCTGAGGCTCTGCTCTTGGCAGAGGATGCTCTCCCTCTGTCAGAGCCACTGCTGCTTCAGTGCAATGTCCACCCAGCCCCCTCTGTGGATGTTGTGGGATGAGAAATGTGGCTAGGCAGGAGGGCAATGCCTGTGGGCAGCTGCAGTTGCACTGCTATTCACACTCTCTGTGTGCTTCGGACCCATGGCTAAAAGTAACATAAAACTCCTGCTGTGTCAGGAATAGGCATTTAATGATGGTGCCTGGAAGAAAGCAGTGTTCTGCTTCAACATACATTGCCAGCCTGTGCATCATTCATGCTGCTATGTTGTCACCTTCAAATCTTACCTGGTGATGTGGCTCATAGAATGATCTCTGGAGACTGCAGGAGTCTAATGATGTCCAGAGGTGGTCTGTTGGGAATTAATTGCATTTGATCTGACGTCTGTCTCTCAGCCTGCAGCACTTTCACACACTGATAGATGCTCTGCTTCACAGACTAAGGACAGACCTGCCCTATTGCTCCTGCTGGGAGAAAGCCAGTAGACTGGAAACCTACTGTTCTTGAGACAGTGTGATAATCGAAGAAGGACTTTATTGCTCAAGACTGTCTTGTACTGCTTTAATGTCACAATATATCTGTGGCAACAGCGTGCCAGATTAAAATGTGCACATCCTGGTGTCACGGCCTCTTATCCTCTGCGTTCACCTACTGTTCCAGGGAGTGTAAAATCTACCCTCCTTTTACTCAGGGAACCAGCACATCTGAAAAACAAAGCTGTTCTAGGTCAGTGGTTCAAATCCTGCCTGCCAGTCTCCTGAGCCAGCACTAAGATGTTGCTGGTGTCCATCCATGACAGAGTATCACAGGACTTATGTTTCACTTTCCTCTCACCTGTAGCAGTCCCTGAGTATCTGCAAAGAACACCAAGTGGCAGAAATAAATGCACTTATCACTGCTTTCAAAAGAGAATTTCATGGTAAAAGAGCAAAACTGCTTGAGTCCTTTTCCTTGTAAAGCACTTCAATGGGGCACGTACAAAAGTGATGCACAAGTTTGTGCATTTCTGCCCTTCCAGACCAGAGACCCTAAGGGATAAGGCTGTGATTCTTAACATGTGACTGGCAAAGTGTTGTATTTTAGTGAGAAGTGAAAGATTTTATCAACATTTTCTGCTCATTCTTCTTTTTTCTATGTACCCTCCCTAGCCACCATCTCTCCTGGGCACTTTCAGTGCCTTGACATCAAGGCTGGGATCTCAGAGACGTGAAGTTTCTCTGCAGTGTCATGACATGACACAACAAGGTGAGCAGAGGGAAAGGCTGTCCATGCCCTCTGTGAGAAAAACTGCAGGATGAAAACACCCCTTATTACACGCCAGAGTGTTCGCACAGGAGAGAAACTGCATGAATTCTTCTGCAGCAGGACAAACACGCAAAGAGCTCAACCCACATATTTTTATAGGCAACTGAACCCTGAAAAGTGGAAAGTCACTGAAGGAATATATGGTTACTCTCCTTGGGCTGTAACATGTGTGGAGATTGCACATCTAGGATGCTGAACATCCTTCCCCAGTCAGCACATTAGTCTGGAGGATGAGAACATGCCTTGGCCCACAGAGAGGTGGTATGGATAAAGTAAGTTCTTGGGTTTGCTACTGGCTGAGTGTGGTACATTGGATACGTTGCATCCCTGAGCTTGTGTTGGCACTTGAATACCTTTCACCTGTTTGCTGGGTTCAGCTAGGATAGGGTTAATTTTCACTGGAGGCTGGGAGCTGGGCATAGCTGGGGTAGCTGAACCAAACTAGCCACAAGCCAAGGGGATATTCGATACCATAGAGGGAGCTGGCTGGGGCAGGGCTCTCTCACTTTTCCACCTCTCTGCTGCATCGCTGGGTTCCAGGTGGTGACAGGTCCACATTACATATTACTGGCGTTATATCTGGTTAAACACTACTGTTATTTTGTTGTTATTGTTATCATTTATATTTCATCATTAGAACAAACTGTTTTTATCTCAACCCCACGAGGCTCTGCCTACTGCTCCTTCCGGGCTCTCCTCCTCACTCCCGGTAGGGAGGAAGTGATCGAGGGAGAGACCGAGGGGTTCCTTTGTCTCTCCCTCCGGCTTGAACCGTGACAACCTGCCTTAGCCCCTTGTCTGGGATCCCTCTCATTTGACTATATCCATTTAATAACTGGGCATCTACTCTAAGCCAGTCCATGAAGGTCTGTCTACAGGCAAATGAAAAGACACAGTCATCTGTGGCAGGATCTTACGGATGAGTACACAGTGAATCACTTTCTGGAGGTGCTGATTTTCTGCACTGACTGTAGAAAAAACTGAGGTGAATGGCTGAACTCTATTCTGCAACCTAAGGTTCAGTCGAATGGTGGCCACATTTAGAGCACCAGGCCTGCCACTTCTCCCATGTTTGGACAGCATCCATACATTTGGACAATGGGAACTTGGTCTCAGCAGGGAGCCTGCAGACATCAACAATGGGTGCAATTACGGGGAATAAACATGGGAATATACACTCTGAAAAAGAAAGCTTTACTCACAGTGCTGCTGGGCAAAAAAATAGCAGAACAGAAAGGAACTAATTCTATTTCACCTAACTGCTCTCCCTAAATTATCTCTTGGCAGCACGTTTGACTGGGCCACCAAAGGGCCAATTAAAGCGAAGGGAGGCTGAGCACTGTTAATACTCAGGGATGTGTTTTGCATTACAGGAACTGTAATTTGTTTCAAGGGGGTGGCACCTCTTCCCTTTCCAAGCAGAGAGCAATATCCATGCCTATCTGGCTCTGAGCCTTGCCGTTACTCCTTCAGAGCATCCGTGGCTCCTCTGCAGCACTGTGGTTTTCTGTACAACATGAGATACAGCACTGCAGGGAAAAGCTGGGTAGCAGAAGCAGCACAGCAACAGACGAACGAGATCATGAAACCTGGAAATCAGCAGCAAGTACGTAGGTATTTGTTCTTAAAATTCCATGTTACAGCACATACGGAACTCCTTTGATGCATGGCCCATTAAAATCTCTCCTCGGGGTAACATTTTCTGACATTTTCCCTGGGTTTGCCCTGTTGCTCAGTACAGCTCCTGCTTCCAGCCCTCCCTGCTGGCTACCACCACCCCTCCCTCGCATGTCTCACAGCCAGAGCCCTGCCAGCAGAGCAGCCCTGGCCATGGCCACCCCTTGGCCCTGCTGTCCCTCCTGCCTGTCATCAGACAGGGACAACACTTGCCAGTAATGTCCGGCTGCTCT
>NW_009722327.1:54981-68624 GCF_000703405.1 Apaloderma vittatum | reverse complement strand
GAGAAACAGCAGCTACACCCCACCGTGCGGCTCTAGTTTCTCTCCCCCGGGCTCACCACCAACATCATGGTTCAAGGGCTCTGGCCGGGTTCTGCGTGCCTCGAAGCCACCCCTGGCCCAGTGGCAACCTCCCACCAGGCCCATGCTGGCTGGGGAGCAGTGTCAGGCCCCGTGCACGCCCTTCCTTGTCCGCTGGGCAGGTGCAGCACCTCTGCCCAGGGGAGGACGGGGCACCACCTGGCCGCTCCCTGCGTGGATGGGGCCAGCTGCTTCCCTTCCCTGTTTGCTTTCAGGGCGTTCATCTCTGCTGCAGCCAAGAGGTCGATCTCGAGGTGCGACAGAGGAAGGCTGGAGGACGTTGCTCGCTCCCCCAGCAGCACGCTCTTTTCCTCCCCTTTTCCATTCACAAGGTGCTAGAGGTACTTTTTCTCCCTCTTCTTTTGCCTCCTGTCCCCCCTCTCCTTCTGCCTGCACCACCTGCTGAGCCTGAGCTGCCCAAGTTCTCTCTCTAGCAGGCGGGAGAGAGCCATGCCCTACCTGTACCGGGACTCGAAGCCGAGGCTGCCAGCGCTGCCCGCGACCGCGCGTCCCACCCACAGCTCGGGTCAGGCCTACGGGGAGCTGAAGCAGGAGTGCCTGCGCAGGGGGATCCTCTTCGAGGACCCTGACTTCCCTGCCTGTGACTCCTCTCTCTTCTTCAGTGAAAAGCCACCCGTTCCCTTCATCTGGAAGAGGCCCGGGGTGAGTATGATGTTCCACTCCCTCCTCCCGTCCTGCCAAAATAGCCAGGTGCGGCTGTGCTTTGGGATTGCACCAAATGCATGGTGTGTTCGGGGAGACAAAGCATGAGGGGGAACCCTTCGGGTCGGGATGTCACCCACAAAGAGCTCAGGCTGTGGGATGAGAGTTTCTGGAAGGCTTCATCCCATTTTTGTAGATGTAGCTCATTGTATAGACACATTTTTTGCATGTGTATTTATGTACATGCATAAACAACTCCTAACCAGCCTTCGCTCTTACATTACTGCCAAACAAAAACAATGTTAAGATGAAAACAAGAGGTTGCACAAGGAATTAAAGGTAAAATACATTATGATGATGTTCTAACTGTGTAAAAATCAAGTGTTGTTAATGTAGAAAATTCATAATTAAGGTTAAAATAAAAAAAAATTGAAAACTTTTAACTTTTGGATTAAGAGACTCGTACTTGCTCTCTTCCATCATGAAACACTGAGAGATTATGACTACATGCCATGGTTACTGAGCCATTCAGCAGTAGCCAAGGGCTTGATGAGTATCTCTTAATGCATCTTGCATAACAAACATTAATAACACAGCAAGAGCCTGAAGCTTCACTAGTCAAATGCTCTCAGATCACAAACCCAATATCACTCCAGATTCCTTCTCCCCACTTGTTTCTGTAAATAATACCCACAGAAAATTTGTGGCTCTTTTTCATTTTTTCATTTTCATCTATGATTCTATGATTTCTTTGCTAATGACTGATGTTTATTCTCTTCTTCCTCATGGTCTGAAAGCTTCTCCCTTAGTAGAAAGCTTTCCTTTGGTGACACCGGTACCAAGGGAGAAAAAGAACAAAACAAGCTTAAAGAAGGGCTTGTATTTTGGCTTAACTTAATCCACAATGATAGGCATTTAAACACATTAAACACCTCAACACCTGGTAGTTAGATTACAGAGTAGAATTACAGCTATTACTCCTGGACAAGTTTCAGCTATGAAAAAATAGAAGATTCCTACATATGGTAAGTGCAGCCCCTTCAGGCACTGCCGCCTGTCTTGCCTTTTGTGCCCCAAAAGCCAGCTGGGCTGTGGGGCTTCCCCTCAGCACAGGATGGGGCTGTGATGCTTTTGGTGTGGTAACTGGAGTGCTGCAACACTAAATCAGAAAGAATGCTTCTCCATTGGCCAGATATTACGGGCTAGTTTGTCTTTTCTTCCATGTGGCACTTCATAATAGCTAAATTTTGCTGTCAAATGTGGCCAGAAGCAGCTGAGAGCTTGCGTGTCCTTTTGGGTAGTGCCCAGGGCCAGGGGAAAGAGGTCTGTCTGTTGTAGTTGGCACAGTCTTCTTCAGGATCTTTGTACACTGAACTGGAAACATTTCCAGGATGAGTAAGGTACTTGAAACAAGATCTACCTTTACACTCCAATTCCCACCATGCAAAACGTGAACTTTTGTGAGCTGCAGAGAGAGAAGTAAAGCTCAGGGGAGGCTGAGAGGATTATAGAATCATAGAATGCTTTGGATTTTAAGGGACATTTAAAGGTCATCTAGTTCAATCCCCCTGCAGTGAGCAGGGGCATCTTTAACTAGCTGAGGTTGCTCAGAGTCCCATCAAGCCTGACCTTGAATATTTGCTGGGATGGGGCCTCCTCCACCTTTCTGGGCAACCTGTCTCCGTGTTTCTCCACACTCATTGTAAAAAAATCTTCCTTATGTCTAGTTTAAATCTACAACCTTTTAGTTTAAAACCATTACTCCTTGTCCTATCACGACAGGTCTTGCTAAAAGGATTGTGCCCATCTTTCTTACAGTCCCCCTGCAAGTGTTGAAAGGCTGCAATAAAGTCTCCCTAGAGCCTTCCCTTCTCCAGGCTGAACAATCCCAACTCTTCCAGCCTTTCCTCATAGGAGGGGTGTTCCAGCTCTCTGATCATTTTCGTGGCCCCACTCTGGACTCACTCCAACAGGTCTATGTCCTTCTTGTGCTGAGGACTCCAGAGCTGAACATGGTACCCCAGGTGAGGTCTCATAGAGTGGACTAGAGCATATATAAAGACAGGGTATTAGTTATGCTCTTCTCTGGCTCCTCAACATTTAAGATAGATCAGTTTCATCTCCGTTATCCATCAGGAACAGCAGCAAAGTAGAGGCACCATAACACAGTTTCAAGTTAACACGTTTTACTTTGCAAGTAGGATATGGGCCTGGGACATATGCCAGGTTAGCTGTCCCAGCACAGCTGGCAAAACTGTGGTACCAGAGAGGGTGAGCCCAAAAGCACAGCCTCTCTGTAGAGTACCTGTGTTCAAACTGCTTTTCACACTGACTGGTTTTTACTGCCTCTCCTACCAGTATTTTACAGTGATTTGGATGAAGCGTAGCACAATACATGCAAGTAATTGCAGGGCCGACTGATGTTAGTATTCAAATATATACTCTGTTAGAGTTTAATCTTTACTAACAAGAGTAGAGAAGGCTTTTGCATTGTCTTCACGTGCATATATCTGAACATATATTAAATTTGTAGGCAGCATGAACAAGACCCTCAGCTAGCACTAATCTGTAAATCTCTGACTGCAGTTAGTGAGCTACATGAATCTACCCCAGATTAATATCTCTCTTTCTACATAAATGTTAAGTACTCTAAGATTCAGAAAGATATTTAGCAATTTTGTTTAGCAATTTACAAATTAAACCTTTGAAACTGTACCTTATCAAAATTCTGGAATAATCTGAAGAACAGAAGACCCTTTTCACATTATATTTTCCCTTTCCCTTTCCCTTTCCCTTTCCCTTTCCCTTCTTTTTTGCTTCTTACTTTAAATTCAACTGGTGGGATAAATTCAACAGCTCAGTGTCTGGGAAAATTAGGAATATAAGTTGAAGAATGGAAAAAACCAAACCAAACCAAAACAAAACCCCCACAAATGTGTTTTATCAACATCAAATGAGTCCTTGGTCTACAGAAGGAAGTAAAATGAAATTATTCTAATACGAACAGCTGCTGGCAACCAATATGACAGGTACTGTGCTCTGGAACGAGGCAGATAATTGTAATCACAGCAATAAGGCCACCTAAGCCGCCTCACCCTTAGCCTTTCTTAGACGTCCTCTACCAATGTGAAACAGAGGCACAAGGGATGCAATTTGTTTTCCTTTGAATCTAAAGAAACACAGGTTTTATTTAGCATCAGGAGACTTATGGGCCACCTTGTTTCATCTCTCTAAGGATTGCATATCCCTACTTTTGGGCAATATCTCTGTAAAGGCGGGTCCTTGAATTACTGTATGCTGTGTGTAAATGCAAGCTCCACCTCTGGGTTTTGTCCTTTAGCATGCTAAAAGCCCTGATACCCATTATTATACTACCTAGTTTGAAAATCCCTTTAAAATTAATATTGTTTTTGCAACATTCACTCAAAAACTGTACAGTGTTGTTTTCTTTTGTGCAGCAGAGAGTGTGGCACAGGGCTAGTCAAAATTCTTTCAATTCTTTTTATTGATTTTTCTTTTGCTTTAGATGCGGGAGATTGAAAACATTTTTCTGTATGTCAGTTGTAGATCTGTGTAATAAGCAATGAGCCATGAATCTAATGTTCAGACCCGTGTCAGTGGAAAGGTTTTTGATCTCACCCCTTGCTAACACACAGAGCTTCTTGGTAAGAGCTAAATACAGTTCTTGCCATAAGTATCGCGTTCCCCAGAATCAATGATGCTAAAACAAGGTGTGTTATTAAAGATCAGCTGCTTTATCATCAGCTGTTGCTATATTTATGTCTGAAGGCAATGAGCTGTGTATTTTATTGTTCATGCCCAGTCCCAACACGACTCTGTGTATTTAACAAGCAGGTGGGCCAGGTAAGGAGGAGTTTGGTTTCCCTTTGCTGTACACACTGGGGACATGACAAGCTGCCATGCCTCCTCCCTGGGGCACCTCTGGCTGAGGCACAACCTGGCCACCACCTCCTCCCCAGCAAAAGCAAACAAAAAATATACAAACCAGCATCCTCCTGAATATTGCCTCCGCAGTGCTGGTTCATCGGGGAGAGTGTCCTGCCTCCGGCAGCGGCCAATAGCAGATTCTTCAGCAACAAGTGCAGGGAACTAAACAAAACTGCCCTGATGGCCTCACAAAATGCCATAAAATGAACCAAAAGCGGCTCATTTTCCTTCTAAGCAAAGGCAGGTGTTAAATGACTGAATGTGTTCTTCTATTTTTCCTCCCTCTTTATTTTTTTTTTCCTGGAAGGTTCTGCCACTTACACAGAAAGATCTGCTTCACACTATAGGGTCTGCAGTAACATATCAGGCAGATATTGAGTACAGTCATATTCCTCTAGTAGTGTGTGAGACACCCTCCTCTGTTTTCTGTTTAGTTCAATCAGTTAAGTTCAATTTATGGGCCATGAGAAAGGGGAAAAAAGAGGTGAATTCCTGCTACATTTATTGGTTTACCATTGTATTTTTTTTTTATCCTGCTGTTATGCTAGTAGTTGAGTTAAAACAGTAAAATGAGTGGCTGAGAATTTCTTTAATGCCACTGTGAGCACCAGTCCCTCTGAGCACACAAGGGTGGGTAGTATTAGCTCCTCCTAGAATTTAACTCTGTTAAACAAACAAGACTGGAGTCTACCTTTGTTGTTTGCTTATTTGAGGAGGAAATGGTCTCATGGTTGTCAGACACTGCATGTTCCAGGTACTATGGGCAGGTAAATAAAAGGCTTCATTGTGCGTTTAAAGGTAAATTGCCATTTCTAGTTTTTCCAGTCATTGGGGGAAAACAAACAAATCCTTTTGACCAGAGTTGTAGCCTAACATTGAGATTCTGGGCCAGATTGCACTATGATATTTTAACAATTGTCTGAAGATAGATAAAGAATACCAGCCTTTCTTTAGAAAGCAACTAATTATGGAAAAACGAGGCTAGCTGATTCTTTAATTGCTCTACACTGGAATTAATTAGCAAGGATTCTCCATCTAGTTCTCTGTGGTGACTACCCTGCTGGAGGATATATAGCTCATGTGGCACACACCATGCTGTATGCCTGGGCTCAGAGTGAGCCCAGGCAGTATTTTCCTGGCACATTCTAAGCCATTTCTGTGTTTCTCTCCCACTCTCACAGGACATTGTCAAAGACCCCAAGTTTATCATTGGAGGAGCCACGAGAACTGACATTTGCCAAGGGGATCTTGGTGAGTAATTCCCCCTGGGTGGATGTGTTCATGCCTCCACCGTGTGAGAAGCGGCAGGAATATCCTCACACATGAAGGCTTGTTGTCCCTCCTGAACTGGTGGGAGCAGTGAAGCTGAGGTACTCACCTTGCCCACAGCCATCTCTTTGGTAGTACCTCTGTGCCAAGGATTGTCCTGATCAGGGATTCCAGATCAGGGAAGCATCTCCACATGAGGGTACTGTGAGCCCGAAGGAGCCTTTTGTCTACCAGCATCTCCAAACTGCAGGAAAATGTGTCCTGGCCAGGCAGGGACATGCTTTCTGGGAATACATGGGCTTGGATTTCAAGAGGAGTTGCAGCTAAATGCCATAATGTCTCCTCTGGCCCCCACCCCAACTTCTTCTTCTCTTGAAGAGCAGAAAATGAAGGGTTTTTTCCCCTTCTCAATTCACAGGTGACTGCTGGCTATTAGCAGCCATAGCTTCTCTCACGTTGAATGAAAAAACACTAGCAAGAGTGGTGCCACTGGATCAAAATTTTGGGCCAGATTATGCTGGTATATTTCACTTCCAGGTAAGATGAACAACTGGCACAGCATGAAGGTATTTCTGTCATTACAGATCGTGGTCTGTTTCGCAGTGGGACAGTCGGTTATGGCAGAGGAGACACTGAAAAAAATAGAGGTTGTGGAGCATACACTGTTGTTTGTGTTTTGAGAACCACCCAGAGGGCTATGTCAGCCTCCCACAGGCATATGCATAGCCATTTCTGCTCTGTGAAGAGATATATGGCTTTAGAAATAATGTCACATTTTCATGGGCACACAAAACCCACATAGCATATAAAATCTTAACCGAGCTGGACTGGAATCTCTAATACGTGTGTGACTTAAAGGTGTCTTGAATGATGCAGTGACTGCTTGTGTAGCTCCATGAGTGATGTTATCCAGACAAGGAGCTGCAATACAGCTCTATGCTTTTAATCTTTTCTTAAAATAGATTACTCTTCCTTCAGAGCAGCCTAGCTTATGATTTACATGTGACTTGTAATGAAGCCTATGATCATCACTAACTTACAATTAGAAGTGCTGTGACACCAGAGTCCTATGCTCAGGAAATGACATGCTGTTAACAAACTCATGCCCCATCCTTTCTAAATAGTTCTGGCAGCACAACGAGTGGCTGGATGTCGTGATTGATGACCGATTACCCACCTTCAAAGGACGGTTGGTTTTCCTGCACTCAGCTGAACACAATGAATTTTGGAGTGCCTTACTAGAGAAAGCATATGCCAAGTAAGTCACACTGCACATACATAATTGGATATTGTGCATACATTATTCACAACTTGTGTGTACATTATTCTCAACAGCTTCTGTCAAGTATTTGTTGTTCATGGCGATGCGTCTTTCTGTGTTTTCTGCTGCCCTGGTCTAAAGACATTATGTCTATCTCTGGTGAGCTGGACCAGCTTCCAGCACATCATTAGATACAACCATAGATGACAGCAACAGAGTTGGATCAAAGCCTGAATCCTGCCATTTGTGTCTCTGCTGAGATCTCAATAGATGGTTGTGGTTAACTCTGTATTTTCTAATGATTTGACAGGTAGAAAGCCACTGACAATTAGTGATATTCAGTCCTGGTTAACTTGACAACTGGCACTAAAGGAAGAAAAGCCTCAGGCTTTAGAGATATAGAGAAATGAATGAATTTAAAATGCAATTAATAAGGAAAGCAGAATGATCACAATACTCCTCCCATACAACCAGGTTACATTCTGGGGTACTTCTTTTGACTTCAGTACCATTGCTGCAATTTTGCACCCATATGAGAGAGCTCTCAAACAGGGGTATCTTCAAAGTTTTGAAAGCATGTCTTATGGTCAGCATGTGTTTTCCAGGTTGAATGGCAGCTACGAGGCTCTGAAAGGAGGCAGTACGATAGAAGCCATGGAGGATTTCACTGGGGGTGTAGGAGAAACATATGAGGTTAAAAAAGCTCCTGACAATTTCTATGAAATCCTACAGAAAGCTCTGAAAAGATGCTCAATGGTGGGCTGCTCTATTGATGTAAGTAAGAAATGGTGTCTGAATTTCTCAGTTTTGTGGTTCCTGTTTTTAAAAAAACCCTACTTTTTAAAGACTGGTTAAATTAATGACAAGTAGATAGATATATACTTAACAGCAAATAATAGCTATGAACTGATATATATGTAATATTAATATGATCTTTAGTATAGTTGTTTAAAAGAAAAGATAAAGATTAATCACTTTTCAGCTGCTGTATTTAAGGTAGCGATGATATAAGTATGAGCACTTGGTAAAGGTAAACTTAATATCCTGACTTATTTTGTCACTTAGCATTAAAATTGGCCATAGCTTTTTGAGGATTTACTGGCTCCAGAGACTACCAAATTGATTTTTTTTCCAGCCTTGACTTCTGTAGCACCATCTGTGGGGACTTGAGAGACTCAAGACAATTTTCAGGAGCAGTGTGTCTGTTTTTAAACAGGGGCTTGTACTAGGGTATGTTGGGTTTCTCCCTCCAGAGACTAAAACATCCAGCTTTCCCAGAGAAAAAGGTGGGCAGCTTAGGTTACTAGCGCTGCTCTGCCAGTATGTCTGATCCAGGGCAAAAGGAGCCGTCCACATATCCTTGCCTATCAGGTGAAAAATGCCTGAGCTGCTCAATAGCAGGAGTGAAAACCTCACTGCTGTTCCTTCCTGATTCTGCTCAGTAGGAAAGGCAGTTCAGAAACAAAAGTGTGCCCCAAGATTCTCCACCAGAATGAGCAGCTGGAAAAAAATGTTTCAGAGCAAATGAAAAACGCCATCAAGCACAAAATGTTTCATTTCCCTTTGGTGCACTTATAACAAAGGCAAAGTAAGTGCCCAGGCTGGGAGAGGAGAGAGACTTTTCTTTGCCCTCTGCCCAAGAGCCTCATATTGAGCATCTGGCTGAGCTGAGGGACACCTCTTGTCTCAAACCTATTGCTTGCCTGGCTCAAGACCAGCTCTCGCTTTTACTCAGGACTGTGCCATCAGCTTTGGTATTCAGTGTTTTCTGATCTGAGATTCTCTTTCTTTCCCAATGAAGCTTTGTCGCATGCAAAGACTAATTGAATATTTATTGAATTAGACAGAGAGTGCGATGCTTAGCTGGCTGACACGACCATTCACTGCCATCGCTGCTCCATCCTCGTCTTTTTACAAGAAATGAGACCGTGTTAACATCTGATCTGAATCTGAGAGCACCTTTTCCCATTCCTTAACTGATACAAATTATGTTTGAACAGGAGCTAAGATTGAGATCCTGGAAATGTAGACAATATTGACACCAAACCACAGAAACAGAGAGGGTATTTCAACCTGAAAACACCTTATTTTCCCTCTGAGTGAACAATGCTTTAAAAAACAAAACCAAATCTTTTCCTTTCCTCAGAGGGCACCATCATACCATCACTGTCTGCATCGAGCAGATAGATAAGTTCCCTGTTCATAGTACTGGTTAGCCAATGACCTCCCAGCTGATGCTTGGAAGCAACCAGGTGGCATCCCTTGAGAACTCACCCTGAAGAAAGAGATTCACATTTTTTTTCCCCCCTTATTTCAGACCAGCAGTGCTGCCGAGTCAGAAGCCAAAACCCCCTTTGGCCTTATAAAAGGGCATGCTTACTCTGTGACTGCCATCGATGAGGTACGTTCAGCAGCGCAGGACAACGAGAGACCTGGGGAAAAGATAAGGGAGTATCCTTGGACCTCAGATAACAGGGAGTTATCCTGGGAGATTTTAACCAAATTCCCATCCATTTTTCCCTCCTGCACCTCCTGTAGCAGCCTGCACCTTTTGCCCAGCTGTTACACCAGCTTGCCCAGCCTCTGCACGCTGGAGAAGCCCTGCTCTCAGCCACTGACATCTGGTATTTTCTCTGTTTATCTCTTCTCCAGGTGAGCTATCGGGGCCGGCAAGTGCAGCTCATAAGGATAAGGAATCCCTGGGGAGAGGTCGAGTGGAACGGCCCTTGGAGTGACAAGTGAGTGAGCTGGCCCATACGCACCGGCCTTGCAAAGGCCAAACCCCAGCCGCTGCTCCACAGCCAGCTTTCTGCAGCCCCAGCTACTCCACGGAAAATTAAATCAAGAGTTTGCACACGAGTAACAGTGTTACCTCCATACTAACATGTCACCCTTAGTATTTTCAAAACTGCTCAACTATGGGGTCATTGTCAAGGCTGTTTATCCCTCAAAATCTAGCATTAGCAAAAAATCATGCATTAATATAAATAGGCTAAGTTAATTTTAAGACAATGCAGACTGGGAAATGTATGCATTTGGAGCAATTTTTGAAAGCCTTGTTGCTGTAGTATCTCTAACACAATGTCCGTACTTTATTCTACTGGAGATAAGCTCTAATTAGATTGTGAGTCTCTAGTTGCATTTACTGTTCCGGGTTTCTAAACACGTCAGGAATAGGCAGGAGCTTACAGGTTATATATGATCATTAAATGAGACAGGATCCATGCCGTACCCACCAAAACACAGAAGGACTGGTCTGAAAACCAGTCTGGTTTTATTACCAAATGTAAACAAAGTGCAAATAATAAACCAGAAAAAAGCTATATAGTAAAAGACAACACTACATTGCCCACCATACAAATTTTTCTATATACTTTTGCACATACACATGACTTCATTTTTGTTTTACTTCCTTCTAGTTTCACTTACTTCTACTAAGTTTTTTTTTGTTTGCACAGATGTAGAGAAGAGGAGCCATAACCTGCCTGGCCCTTTAAATTGCTGAGACATGTCACCTGTAGGACTACTTTGAATGCCTGTATCCGATTCAGAAATAAGTGAAATATTGAAATATTTCCACCTCAGTTCTGATCCTTTATTATCTTGAAAATGAAAAATGGAGATAATTGACATATATAATGAATGGTTAAATCTCAGAAAACCCTGAGAGGTTAAGATCAGGACAGGCATCTGGCAATTCATGCTGTTCCTTGAAAAGACTGAAAGCAGAGCTCTGATTCTGCACTTGGGAGGTTTTCTGGGTCTCAAGCTGCAGAGGGGCTCACAGGTCAATACAGAAATCTGTAATAACATTTTGCAGTGGTTGCTGGAATTAAAAACCTCAACACAAGGTGTGTGCCACTCCTCATTTATTAAGTCAGATTGAAAATGTAGCAGGACATTTTTATTTTTTCCCAAAAAGCTTTAGAAGGTTTTTGTTTGGTTTTGACCTGCTATAGCTGGAGTTGTAGGGGTGAATGAAAAGAAGGCAAAGACTTTAACTAGAACCCCTGTTACTCCAGGAAATCTCTCTGTACAGGGGAAGGAACCTATTCAGTTTCCACTGACTCAATTTTGAAGAAACATCTGGCCCTAAATTACTGACAAACACAAAAGAGGAGATGGTGTTACAGATGGAAAACAGATTTAAGGAGGGGTGTAACTTACCAAAATCTTGAAGTTTGCCAATATCCCAATTATATCCAACCCTCACAACTGACAGCAGTGCCAACTCTGAGTGCAGGCAATAACTCGTGCAGGATCATCCTGGAGCAGCTCTGGCATCTTTGGTCCTGTTTCCAGCTACATCAATTGGGTCTCTATGACCATGAGTAACAGCAGGATTCAGGAAACCTCTTAAATGCTTGAGAGGTGCTCAAATGTAACACATCTGGAAGAAGAATAGCCTGCTGCCATGTCCACCTAGTTCTTCTGAGTCAGGGAAAAAGTAATTGCCACATACCCACATTAAAGCTTGGTTTTGTTTGTTTCGCAGCTCTCTGGAGTGGCGTTCAGTCAGCCCAGTGGAGCAGAGACGCCTATCTCAGGCAGCACAGAATGATGGAGAGTTCTGGTAAGCCACAGATTTTTAAAGTATTTGCCTCTAATCAGAAGTCAAGGTGCAAATCACCAAAATGAGAAATAAGGAAGAGTTTCTGTTTGAGGAAATGCTCATTTTCTGCCTAGGAGAGAGCAGGTAGAATGCCTACTTGGTTTTCTGTTTTATGTGGACCCATGTCTATTTTAATAATAAAAAGCATTTTAAAAGTCAGTTTAGTTAATGGCATTAGCACATTGCAAATACTACGTGTCTCCCTTGAACCTAACACTCTTTAAATCCTTCCCGTGAACAAAGGCAGGCTCTGCAGAAGGGAGGATTGTACTGCACTCTGCTTGATTGCCTTCGGGGCTGGTGCTAGGCATACACGGGAAGAGAAGGAAGTCCTGAGAAGCAATACTACTTGCTACAGAAGTGTAAAAAGAACACCAAGATATGTGTGAAATGATGGAAAATTTTAAGTAAAGATAAAATGAAATGGAAAAAAACCCATGGTGGAATTTGCTTTAGAAGTGTGAAGTATTCTTCATGCCAAATTCACAATCTCAAAGAGAGCAGATGGCTGACTTGCCCGTGATCCCCACCTATATTAACCACGTGCACTACTGACAATGTATCTGGCCAGATGCTCATCTCTTTTACATAAAGGTAAATCTAGAGAGGTATGCAGTGGGATTATTCCAGATTTTTCCTGCAGTTTAAACAAACTTTAGGGCTGAAAAGTGATTTGAGATAGGCAATGGAGCAGGTTAAGTCACATAAAACTGTTTATCCCAAACTTTGATAGCTCTGGAGGGAAGTAGGTCTGGTGGCTGATTCATTAGTTAAGTATTTTTACATAGGATATTTTGAGCTATTTTGCTACGGACATTGCAATTGCAGTAGGGCATTTCCAGTTTATCCAAAAAAGATCTTGTGGATTTCTTTTGTATGTTTTTGACTCAGCCAGAGCTGGAGCTTATGAGGTGAATGAAAAAGAGGCAAAAGCTTTACCTGGAACCCAAATAACTCTCAATACAGAGCATGACTTAAGGCCTTACCCTGTAATGGAAGTACTAGTGTGCAAGCAGACATCAAATGAGCAATAAAATTCGTGAAAAACTGGTCTGTCCAACAGAGCTAAGCTGATAGTTACATAAGTCCTCAGAAGGCCAATAAAAATTCATGAGGTTGAGCATACCCAGACAAATGTTGGCCTTCCTTATCCAACATCTCAGCCATAGACAGCTGAAATAAAAACCATTGAGACTGAAATTTCCACTGAAAGAGTTAAGTGGACAAAAATTATACGGGGAAGATAAATGTTTCCAAAACTAGTCAGGCAAGTTTGATACCAGCTAAACCCTCCACCGAGTCCATCAGATATAATGCCTTTTGACTTCTGAATATTTCTCTAAGTAGTGTTTGCCTCTTAGCCCCCTCTAAGCCATACCTTTATGGTTTCCCCATCAGGCTTCACATACAGACTTTGTATGAGCAATAACGTGATGTATCCCTAAAGGCATTAAAATGGTCAGATGAGGAAAGAGATGAACATAGCTGCTTCTCTCCATCTTTCAGTTTGCTCCTACTGCAATTCTTGCTTACACAGTCCAGCTGAAGAGAGGGTGAATGAGCTAAATCCCTGCTTCTGTAGCTGAGGACCTTCAGCTGGTCTATTCACCACTCCTGATGCTGACTTGGCTTGCCTCCTAAAAGGATCTGGGGTAATCTTTATGAGATACTTTGAATTTGAAGCCTGCTGCTAGAAATAGTGAGTAGCAGAATAATTAGTCCGTGAGAGTTTGAAATATGCTCTCTATGGCTTACATTATATTTGGGCTTAGCAAATAATGTAAGGTGTAATGGGGCACTTCTTGTTGGCTA
>NW_009722327.1:54638-54950 GCF_000703405.1 Apaloderma vittatum | reverse complement strand
ACTTCTGCTTGCCTACAAGCAGTCCCTGCTGAAGTAGACTTTATAGTAAATTTTAAAACCACTGAGTAATCTGTATATAATTTCTTAATGTGTCTGGAAGCTGAAAGGGAGCCCAAGAAACCCACTATGCACTCAGGAACAACTTCTGCAACTGTACTGTAAGTTTTGGACCCAGAATGCACATGAAGCAGTGGTAATTTCTCCTGCACAGTCTCATTTCTGTTAAATGAAAGAGAAGAAGAGGAAGAAGAAATATACTTGTTTATTCTCATCTTTTATGTTAGATTTCATTCTAGGTGGAACGGGAAGGCT
>NW_009722327.1:0-54607 GCF_000703405.1 Apaloderma vittatum | reverse complement strand
CAGGAATGGCAGTGCACCCAGGAAAATTAGATCAAAAACTATGAAACATTTCAAGCACAGCTAGAGAGGCCTACATGGTGTAAGGCAAGCAAGGTGGTCTGATAAGATATTTTGTCCCTTTTGTTCTTTGGGTTTGTGAGGACTGAAGAAAATCTTCATGGTAACATGCTGAGGGCCTGCTGACGTTGTTAAAATTACCTTATTAAATATTTGGCTACATATTAGAAGTTCAGATCAGTCTTGTCCAGACGCTTCTGCTAGAAGCAAAGAAGGCATCCTGCTGTTGGCTAAGAAATCAGCTTCTCACTTACCCTAGTACCTTCCATCCTAAAATCAGTGGGTCAGAGGCTTCTCTTCCCTTCACCAGTACAAACTCTAGGGAAGTCAAAATAGGTGTTTTACCTCTTGGAAGCCAAATCTGATCTACAAAGTGCACCTCCTTAATCTGCTTTGCAGCTCATATCCAAAAAGCCCAAAACTGCATAGTCTGACCAGGAAATCAAGCCACTCAGAGACAGATTTTGCTATGCTGCCCCTGCTCTACTGTACTTGAGCATCAAAGTGAGAATTAGCAGTGGCTAGAGCTAGCAATACAGAGGAATAGCCAACAAGAAAGAGGACAGAGCTCAGGAAAGCAAACCCTACTGTTCCTTCCCACACTAAAAACAAGTTGTAAAATGGCCCATAGAAAGTGTAAATTAATACCACCACAGAGATCTATTTCTTATCCAGCAAAAAAATGGAGCTATCTGTGTTTGGTGAACAGCACTAAGGACCATCTGGATCCTATCTGCTACTGTCACAGAAAAACATAAATAGCTATTCAGAGCAGAGAGCATACACAGATACTAAATTGCCCTCAGGAAGGTCTAATACCTTTCATTTTTTTTACGAAGGGAAGTTCATTTTACCAAGGCTACCCCCAATCTTAGAGCATATGGGCCTCCTGTCCTTGCCCACCATGCAAGCTGCTGTCTCTTAGACAGGTTCCCTGCTCTGTTCCTTTTGCCCAAGGCTGCACACCATGCCCAGTGGTGCCTGGTGCTTATCTGCTTCTCTGCGTGCTAAGCAGCCTGGTTTCCACCAGTCCAGCCTAGCAGATCAAAAATATCCATATTGTGGCATTTGCTTCCTCCTTTCCATGGCCATGTGTATGTGTCCTTCTTCGGTATGATTTATATGCAGTGTAAACTATGTGACACAGTAGCAGGCAGCAGTGTCTATACCACAGTCAAGGGCAGGTTGGAGCCCCTACTCAAGCCCAAACATATTTTTTGTCTCTCATGTTTGACATATGTTTTTGCTAGGGTGAAGTCCCGGGCACCCCTGAAGGAGGGGAGGGTGAGTGTAGGCACTTTAGCAGAGACCAAATGTGACTTTAAGTGCAGTGTGGACGGGCTTGGCTAATCCACCGCCGCATGGCCCTTGTAGTGCTGTCATGTGGCTGGCATTGAACACACAGCTGATTTGTAGGCAGGTTTAGCTCCTGCACAGATGCCTGCCATCCTTTGGTTTGCTCTTCAACCACATAGATGCAGACATTAAGGCCAGGATAGTGTTGGTGAAATAACTCTTTGCACTACAGGTTATGTGCCAGTGTCACTCCTTTTCGTCTTATACTCAACTATAATTGAAAAAAAAAATCAACAGTTATAGTATAAAAAGAGAGGTGTAAGAGATGTCAGAATCAGACTCAGTCAGTAAGGTTGCTTGTGTTTTATACCAAAATGTGTGAGATCTAGCTTCTTCTCTGATGTACAGCAGCATATCTCCGCAGTCACTGAAACTACTGAGATCAACATGAGCTGGTAATCTGACCCTAGGGCACTGAGGAGTAATTCTGCTGGACATCCTTCACTGAAGTGAGTAACTGCCTGTTCTTTCCCATGTCATTCACTCAGGATGAAATTTGAAGACTTCAAAGTGCATTTTGATAAAGTTGAGATCTGCAACCTGACTCCGGATGCCCTGGAAGACAGCACTGCCCACAAGTGGGAGGTGACCATCCACCAGGGAAGTTGGGTCCGGGGATCCACTGCAGGAGGGTGTAGAAATTATCTAGGTAAATAGATATTGCTTTGAAAATGAGAAGCAGGCACTGAAGTCTTCTCCCACCCTCAGCCAGCTCTCCTGTTAACCAGAATTGGGGGTACAAGGCCAGGCCAGATGAGTCTCAGATAGCAGGAACCGGCTAAAGGACAAATGTTCATATGGTCCCACTTGTGCCTTTGCAGTAAAAGAGATGCTTTGTTTGCTCTCAAGTTCGTTGGATTTGATTTGTCTCTCATTTACATTTTCATGAGCTCCAAATAAGTCACTTGAACTGCAGCAGTAAGTGTAAAATGAGACAAAAATCCAGCTCAGCCAGCATGTTTATGTGGCTCTGAAGTAGCATCTTGGATCTGAACTGTGTTACTCTAGACTGGCATCAGCACTATTGGACCATTGTAGCTATACACTTTTAACAAAATCCCATGTGACAACTTCATTTAAACCATGACAACTTAATAAAATATCCTAAAACCTTTTCTACACTTAGTTCCATGGAGGACTTTGGGATTTGGCCTATTTTTCTGCAGAGCTTAGTGGAAAGAAGCATGACAGCTAATGGAAAAGCTAAATTTGAGTAAAACCTCAGCCTAACCGTCTTTTTTGTCTTTTTTTTTTCAGTAGTAATAGAGGTAGTATTATTCTTCTGAGGTAAGAAACTCTCTGGTATTCCTTACATTGGCAGAGACTTTCTGGACAAATCCACAGATCAAGCTGCATTTGACAGAGAATGATGATGGACAAGATGACTGCACATTCATAGCTGCATTGATGCAAAAGGATCGCCGTAAACTCAAGAAGCTTGGCGCTGAAATGCTAACCATCGGCTACTCTATTTATGAGGTACTCTACTGCTTTTACAGTGCAGTAGCGGCACTATCAGTATTAGCATCTTTCTCTGGGTTTGTAGCCCTGCCACTTATCATGTATTTTTAGGGCCCTTGCTCTTAAAATAATCTCCTCAGTTACAGGAAGCCCCACGGAGAATTTTGATGTGGTTGGATGGAGTCCTCTTAGAGGAGGATTTAGGAACCCCTATAGGGTCATGGTTTCCCAGTATAGACTCCTTGGCCCCATGATTCTGTCATCCTCTGCCTGGGTCCCAGAGAGGGGATGTTGCTTCTTCTGAGCTTCTTGGGGTCATCACACACAAGGGTGCCTGATTAAGGTTGGGATTGCCAAATCTGCTGTCAGTGCTCTGTGACACACTACCTGGGATAGTGATATTTAGTGGCAGGGAATGTTTGAGCAGGAAAGTGAGAAGGCGATGCCCCAGAGCCCTCTTAGACTGCCTTCTGGATGGGAAAGGACCACCAGTAAGGGATCTTTACCATAGGGTGGGAGCTAGGTTGCTGCAAGCACCTGAGTGAAGGGCTAAGACCTAGGGTCACAGCCAGGGGAGAGACTTGTGCTGGGCAGAGTTTGGCTCTGCAATTGGGAAAGGGGGAAGGATGGCCCTCAGCACACCAGTCAGAGCAGCCCTGCTTCATTTCTCCTCCTAGAGCCCCGGCAGAGACGGACACTTGGGCAAAGACTTCTTCAGGTACCACCCCTCCAAAGCCAGAAGCAAAACCTACATTAATTTAAGGGAAGTATCTAATCGATTCAAGCTGCCACCGGGTGATTACATACTTGTTCCGACCACATTTGAGCCGCACCAGGAGGCAGATTTCTGCCTGAGGATTTTCTCTGAGAAGAAGGCCATCACTGAGTAAGTTAACAGCAAGACCTAGGCCCCTTGGTGCTCATCTGTGCAGGGGGCCAGTGGCTGCTGGGGACAGTCTGGCTGCCAGACTCACAGCTCTGGCATGGAAAGCTCCTGATGGTTTTTTTTGCATTTGTCCATTTTTGCTAAACCTGACTTCCTTTTGGAGAGGAGTTTAGGAGGTGGGGAAATAGGGCTTAGCATAGTGAATCTGCTAGAAGCTTGACAAGGAGGAGTTGCTAGCTGCCTGATTCTGTTTGAGTATCTGTGAATGCAGCAGTGTTTGCTTCCTGTTTGTTTTCTCCCAAAGTCTGTCCAAATTACAACTTTATATTTAAAAGGGCACTGAGGAAAGGATGTGTACACAATGGATAAAGAATTACATTAATTCTTCAGCAGACAGCATGCAGAGTTGTGCTGTCCTTGAATCCTGCTTAAAGTCTGTTTTAAGGGCTTATCCCAAAATTTAAACAATGCAAAAATCTGATTCCCTGATGCATTTTATCTAAACTTAAGTTGTTCAGTGAAAAATGCAGTTTCATCTTTCATGTCTGGAAAATGTAATGAGCAAGCTTCCACCCCAAGCAGATATTGAATATCTGAATATCTTCAGATACTGAATAAGGTTTTGTTTTCTGCAGGGATCTAGATGAAAATGTTGCCATTGATCTCCCCGAGGTAAGTTTACAGAGTTAAAATAGCAAGAGAATAGCTCAGCAGAAGCCAGCACACAATACTTTTACTGGCTTTGGCTAGAACATGTTCATTTCACAGGATTGTTAAACAATTGCAAGTTTTATATATGTGACTGAAACAGGCAGTTCTGCTGAATATGGTAAAAGACCTGTAACAATCAAAATCATAATCATTATGCTTCTACATCCGCTTCAAGGCAGTGGGCGTCAGCCAGCACCAAAGGCAGGTATCAGCCAGCAGTTAGCACCAGCAAGGCACGTGGCTATTCACACCTTTTAAGACTTTATTTATTATGAAAAAATAAGAAGTAAGAGAATGTACACAGACCTACACTCATTCTGCATACAAATATCTCTGTTTTACTTATCAATATCCTCAGGCCTTGGGAGGAAATTCTTGCTACATGCGTGTGCCTACTGAAATGATTAAATTGTTCTTGTTTCTGAATGGCCTGGTCTTCATGCTAAGCAGTAATTGCAGCTGAGTCTGAGTCAGCTCCTGGTTAAATGTATCCCTGCAAATAAGCTGTTAATTGTGGTGTGCCTTCCCATGGAAACAAGCTGAGCCAAGATTTCACGTGTCCCTCTTTAGCAAAATTCTCCTCCAGGGACTAGCTAACAAGCATATCTCCATTTCTGGGATCTCAAGCCCATACTTGGTAGAAAACTAAAGCTATTCACCTGTCCCAGTATCATTAAGGGATCACATCCAAACTTGAGCAGAAGGAAGTGAGGGACATACGTACAGTCAGAAAAAGTGTTGGTGGCCAAGCAGTGTCACCAGGGCCACTCTGGTGACAGTTCACTACACAGCACCTGTGTCTGTGAGCAGAGAAAATAAAGCCTGATTGTTTGCTTCCTGTGCCATGCTGTTGCCTTCTTTTCCCCCATGTTTTTGACCCAAGAACTCCCGGTTAGCTCAGTCAGTTGAGCGTGGCACTAACAACACTAGAGCGGGTTGCGGGTTCGATTCCCGTTTGGTCCCCATGTGTTCCCTGATCTAGTGGAGAGGTGGCGTCCCTGGAGGCAGGGAGGCTGGATTAAAATGATCTCTAAGGTCCCTTCCAGCTTAGGCCATTCTGTGATTCTGTGATTCTCTGTTCACACGGTCACCCCAGTTACAGCAATGGCTCTACACTATTGCATCTCCATGTTCATCAGTGCAGACCAAAGCCTGGACCCTGCATCCCTGTGACTGCCTGGAGACACTCAGATGGCAGCCAGCTGAGAGTGCTCCCAGGCTCAGGATGGTGCACAAGTGCAGCCACCTCTGGCTGGTGCTCTCAGGAAGCGTGAGAGGTCCCTGGATGATGCCACTGGAAAGAGCTCAGTTAGAGCTCTGATTGTTCAAGGACTGAGTTAAGAGAACACTGCTGGGGTGGGATGAGAGGAGAGATGTTTTCCAGGTTGGGTGGTCTTGGTTTTGACATAGCCAAGGCAATGGCACACTATGCAGTCACCCAAGCAAAGGAAATGAAGGGGTGAGGCTCCACTTGGGCAGTTACAGAGTTGGAATGCCTGAGTCTAGCAATGTTGAGGAGCATGTACCCTTATTTTAAGATGCATTATGGACACTGACGCACAGACGGACTATGTGCGGAAGAAATGTCATGTTTTACAATTCTTATAATGACTTTCATATTTGATGTTGCAGCCTCTAAACCCAACCCCAAGCCCACAAGAAACTGAAGAAGAAAAGCAGTTCCGGGCACTGTTTGAGCAGATTTCAGGAAAGGTGAGTGCAAAACACTTGTGGGTCATAGCAAGATGTAGAAAGAGGAGAAACACTTCTGCTCCCACCCAGGGCCAGATGAAACAAAAATGACGTGTTTTGGGAGAGTATGCTTAGCTGTAGTGTGTTGTTTGGGCACCAGATGTCACCATGCCTTATCTCTAGATTTAGAAGGGTGCAGTCCCTGGTGAGCAAGCCGGAGGACCTACTTACAACTCAAGCTCTGAAAGAGCCTACATGGTTCAGAGTCCGGCTGAAGTTTATTTTTCTCTGAATCAATGATTCCCACTTGCGATCTCCTTCAGACAGCCTTCTGCACAGCAGCGCTCCCGTATTTTACCGGCTCTTTAGTTTTTAGCCCTTGCTGGGATTTGTATGGTTCTTTTTTCCTGAGTTGCAATAGAATACAGATGGGTGATGTATTTTCTGAGGTTTTCGTATGTCTGATTACAGAAACATTCAAGCAATAGATGCTAGACTTCGGTGTTTTTTTTTACTGTAGGACATGGAAATATCTGCAGAAGAACTCGAGTATGTTCTGAATTCTGTCTTAAAAAGAAGTAAGTGATTATAATCTCACCATGACAGTTAAGGGCTGCCATTAAATTCATCTACAGACAGAAAAGTAAAGGCTGGGTTACAACTCCTGCCTGGTGTTCTCTAGCAGAGCCAGAAACACATCTGGTCCAGGATCTAACCGTGATCTTGCCAGGCCTCCAGCATGATCCATGTCAGCTCAGGGAGGCTGGCTCAGCATTCCACTCCTGCCCTTCTGTGGAGAGACCAGCACTGGGCTGGGACTTGTAAGACTCAGACGTGGTTTGTAATTCTGCTACAGGCCCTTTGTACAATGGGAAACATGTTGGTCTCTGAGCTTCGTCTCCTAATTTATTAAACAAGGACAGCACGTCCTGTCACTTCTTCAGTAAATCCCTCTTCTGTCTGGACTGTGACTTCTCTAAAGGGAGGGTTGTATTCATCTTCCAGTGCACAGGTCTTCCCACAATGAAGACAAAGAGCCAGCTATCTCTGCTTAGAAATCCTATTTTCTACTTTCAGTTTATAAAAGGCAGATTTGCCCAATGACTTCTTTCTTATTATTGTCTTTTTTCAGCAAAGAACATAAAATTCAAGAACTTAAGTCTTATTTCATGCCGAAATATAATTTCTCTTATGGATGTATCCTTTTGAATAAGCGATTGTGCGGTTAAATGAATACTGAATATATTTCTCCATAGCATTACCTGTCATAAATATCAGAGATGGATGTGGTAACCTGATGGCAAAACACTACCCAAAGAAAAAAATTACATGAGTGTTGTATCCTGATATTTATTCTAGGTATTTAAAGTTAGGAGCTTCAAGACAGACCATTTCCTACTTCAGACTTAGCAGCAGATGCTTTGATGCTGAGCACTTTTAAAAGTAAATCTCAAATAACTTCTGTACAGAACAGCACATTTTTTCAAGCTGTGGTTTATTTGAAAACGGCCTAGAAGAGATAACTCAAGTCTATCGTTGTGCACACAAGTTATGGGTCAGAAATTAAGGATTAGCAGTGTTGGAAACTACTGGTATCAAAGCTGTGGGGTTTTGACAATAAGACTGAAAACTGGAAAATCTATTTTTTCATCTAGATCCTGGAACTCCAGGAAGCAGACATGTGGGTGAGAGCTGTCTGTCCAAATTTAGGCATTTGTGGTGTAGGTGTCTACATCTAAGATAGCTTTCTAGACTTCTTTTGTAGATAAGGATGGTGTAATTAGGCTTATTCTGGATGCACCTAGCTGCAAAGGATGCTAAAAGACTGCTCAGACCTTAGGTGAGATGAATTGCAGCCTCAGTACATTCCCACCAGATTCATGCTTTACAGTGTTCTGGTGCCTGTTGAGTTTGCTTACATGGCTTTTCCTCAGGTAGAGCTGGTTTTTGCAGTATGCTTTCCTGATAGACAATTTTGTTACACGTGAGACAAAACAGATATAGTCCTAACAAGGCAGGTATCTGACATTTGTTTCATGTCTTGCTTGTTCATCTGAGAATTTCTTATCTTTTGCTTTTGTTGCTCGAGACAATGACAGAAGTAACATCCTCACAAACATTTCTAACAGAAAACCGAAACAGACAGAACTTCATCCTGTTAAATCTATGTCCATAGTACTAAAATTCAGTGCAGATCAGTCACCATGCATAGACAGTGAGGAACAGAGGACCAATCCTAAGTTTCCTCTCTTAAAAACCAAGCTTCAGCATGGAACTGGGACAGTGCCAGGGTCTGCACTTGACCCAGGGGCATGGCAGCAGTCCTAGGTTTACTACTTAGGATATAACTAAATAGTTTCCATGTTTTGCAATGCTTCCAAACACATCTCTGCATAGTTTTAAATAAATGGGGACACATTTCTTCCTCTGCTTTGGAAGCACAGGGAATACAGACACAAACGTCCCACTCTGGACGTGGTATTTGGAGCACAATGGAGGAGCAAAATGACACAAATGCAAGCCTGAGTTGACATTGGCAGAGTCCCCTCCATGTCATATGCCACCAAATTTGCTGGCTACTGTCACCATGTGGTGGTTCAGGGGCAGTTCTGCATGACCCCAGGAAGAAGAACCTGGCTGGGCTAAAAGACGAAGTTTTTGCAGGAGTGGCAGCATCCTTGGGATCTGTGGGTGGCCTCAGAAACGTCACCAGTGTAAGTGCTTAAATAACAGCAGGCATTAGCTAGATCCCGCTTGGCATGTTTTGCCCGTTGTATACACTCGCTGAGACTGCATCCATCTGAGCAAGGGCTTTGTTGTGCCAAGTAAGATGGAAAGGGGAAGGGAAATGGGCCTGTTCCTTATTTGGCCATTGCCCCACCCTGAAAGTGAACTGTGGTTGGGCAACATCAGTAACTCAGTGAAATATGTATTAGGACCCTCACAGTTAGGCAGTTCAGAGTCCAGGCAGATCTAATCACTGCCTCCCAGAACTGCTATACAGACCTATTTTTCAGACCATAAGGATCAGATTTACCAGCCTCACCCCACAACTCCCATTAATTTATCTTTGAGCCATTGCAGCAGAGCCTGTTCGTTAGATAAAAATACTGAGTAGCACATCGGTTGACTAATTCCTTCAAGTACAGTGGCAATTTGTTATAATCAGGTAATTTAATTCTCTGAATCATTTATATCCCGTTTACATCCAAAGCTGTTCTGCCTAAGGACAATCTGTCTTTCTTTCTCCTGTGGTGCCTGCATTGCTCAGCTGTGTTTTTATATCACATAATGTTCCCCAGCTATCACAGCCACAGCCATGACTGTAACCGTTCAAGCTGCACCTCATGAGAAATCCCAATATCAGTTTCTGCAGCACCATACTCATTTCAGGCAACTCAACATTTTCTGCTTAAAGGAACAACGCTGATAAATTCAGACAGTACGTTGATCTTCATTTAACAAATCCTTTTCCTTAATTTAGATTACCAGACCAGTGGAAATGGGAAACTGGAATTTAGTGAGTTCAAAGTTTTCTGGGAAAAAATGAAGAAATGGATAGTAGGTGACATTATTCATTGCATTTGATTCTCCATTTCATTAGCTATTTCCTGCATAGTTTATTATGTATGTGCAGACAAAAATGGAGACAGAAGTGTTTACAAGCCACGAATTTTAACTCAAAACAAATGTTTTAGAAGTATGGGGGCTTGTTTTGGATAGTCAAAGACATTCTTAGCTTTCCATGATGCTAAACCATAGCGGTTTTCTGGAAATAGCAGAGATTTTTGTAAGCAAATCAAGTGTGTTTGGGATAAAGAATGCAATCGGTGCTAATAAGCAAGCCAATCAAAATGAAACTTAAGGAGTTTCCATTACTGCTGTTGTACACAAGAAGAAAGTGATGAATTGTGAATGGCAGGAAACAATTATTTCTTATGTCACTGTATTTCCATTATTGATCTCTCAGGAGTCAACTGTACTGAAGTCTGGGAAATTGTGGATTCTAATTTTAAACACATTTCCCTGCCACTGTATATGGCCATAAGAATAAGCAGGCTTTCAAAATCAGGCCACAGACTGAATATTCAAATAAAGATATCATAATTGTTTCCTCATGGTCATTAATAGTTTCTTCTGAATTCATGCTTCACTCGAGCATTCACTCAGGCATTCTTTGCTTCTTGTCTAGCCCATCAGAAATGGCAAACACTTTTTTTCTGGATACTACTGCTATGTCTCTTTCAACAAAGAACATATTGTTTTTTTAACAAGGGGTCTTGAGAAATCCTTGTGTCCCGGAGGGAGATTTGCACGTATAATTGCTAGAAAATTTTAAGCTGAATATGACAAGAGCTCTAAATAACTCGTATTCCAAGGGAGAGTCATGTTTGTTGCCTCATTCAAAGGATGGCATTTGACTACAGCTTAATAATTATTTAGTACTTAGGTCACAATTCAAATCATTTGTATCAGTTCTGTTGGTTGAACCATGAATGTGGCTGTTTAGATCTTTTATACCTTTTATAGAAGCAAATGAGTGAGCAACAATCAACTTCATGTGAAACAGTTTGTCTCTAGTCTTCAGAATTATGGAGAAAAACATAAAAAGAGATCAAGAGAATGCATCAGTTAAGAGTTAAAAGACAAAGAACAATACATCCTTCCCAAACATAATTTTAAAAAATCATGGATTTTTTTATGAAAAGGAACTCATTCTTTTTGAATGCTTGGGTTCTGCAGTATTTGTTTAAGTTTCACAACAACCTATTCATGTGACAAAGAGAATTGGGACCCAGATTTCCTCCTCAGTTATGAAATCAGACTAGATCTAGACCAAAGTCTTGTCAGCTTTCTTAAATGCTCATGCTACACAGTTAGAGGTAAACACTTCACCTTTCTGTGCCATATCTGTGCTCCCTTCTATATGCAAATACTGAAATTTGCATGTGCTCCTTTCATAACAGAGTATCTTTCTTCAGTATGACTTTGATAAATCTGGCACCATGTCCTCCTATGAGCTTCGCAGTGCTCTTAAAGCAGCAGGTAAGACAAGCACTGCATTTTATCCAGGAAACCTGTTGGGGACATTGGCTGTGGGTGAAGAGGGCTGCAACCAATTACACAGGCTGGGTGTCCCTGAAGAGAAAGGAGGCCTAACCCCAGAGAGGACCTGGGGACCTGGAGAGGACACAGAGTGGACTAATCTAGGCCCAGGTATCCCCAACCATACAATCAAAGCAATCTTTACATTTCTATTGAGCTCTGTTACACTCGGTAGAGCTGTGTATGTGCAGAGTGAGACCCTGTAACAAGCCACTTCAGACTCCATCTCCACTTAGGGGTTGGAGGAACAGTGAGTAAGCTGTTTGTTATGAAGAGCAGTCAGTGCACTTGTATGTCATCACAAGCTATTTTTGATAAAGCACCTAGATTTGCAGATATCCCTCTAAAATTCAAGGAGACTGAATGGTCTCTCATATATCAAGAAGTTCATGAGTTAGAAACTTCAGTGACTGCAAAATTTCTGTTCAGAGTTTGTTATTCATTGCAAGCTTGAAGTACATTGTGGTCAGATCTCTTTCTGGATGCATGTGTGCCACAGAGTATTCTCCCATTGACTGGTTTTCAACATCAGTTACTAAAAATCTACAGATTCCTCCTTGGTCTATGAGGTTGCTCACTTTTCCTTTGTGCATGTGTCTTTGGAAAGGATACCAACTCAACAACTACCTGCTGCAACTGATTGTCCTCCGATACTCTGATGAACAGTTCCAGATTGAATTTGATGACTTTCTGAACTGCTTGATTCGCTTAGAGAATGCAAGTCGTGAGTACCTTCTTCTCTAGAACTTCTTCCACTTTGAAAAAGAAAGTTCCACTTCGGGCTGTTATTAGGCATATTGCTCAATATCTGAGATGAAGTGTGTACATGGCTAACAGAAAGGTGTTTCATTTAGTGTTTCCATTTAAGATGGCTTTTCTCCTGTAAACTGAAAAACATTTTGCTGCTAATGGAAAATTTCCCCATGTGAATAGAGCCTGCTTCATAAAATCTGCAGCAACATAGAAGGCATGTGAAGAATGCTGACCATGTTATAGCCTTTTGTTTGGCTCACCATGAGATTAATTTGGAATAACAGGAGTTCGGGGTTGAAACACTGCTTGTGCCTCATGCAAAGGATTAGTTGGCATGCACTGGAGCAAGTATCTCCTGTACCTTTTACATAACTTGTCCACTTTTGGCTGAAGATATGGTTCCCTGTACATTGACGCACCCTAGGTCTCAGTCCATTTGTGCACGGGGTCACTCTTGTTCCAAAGCAACAGTAGCAGAAACAGATAAAATGGTTAAATGCTGAAGTGGTCATTACCATGGCTTCAAATTCATATCAAATGCAACTCACTCTATGAGAAGAAAAATCAACTTTCCTGACCAGTTTTTTTTTGGTTCTTCTCTTTACTTTCTGGTTTGATCTTGTGGTAACAGAAGTATTAAACTATTGAGAGAGAAAAGTTAAATAAGATATATAAAGAAACGCAAATGCTTGACTTCATTTCGGAGTACCATCCAAATCTGATTGTTGAGTATATCCAGGACACCCTCTTCCAGTCTAGTCCTGAAGTGAGACTTGCACAAAGGCCCTAGACATTTCCTCTTGCAAGGACTTCTTTTTGTCAAAGCAGCTGCCACCACCAAGCAATCCTAAGCAAGTTGCCTTTGTGCCAGGCCCTCCCTCTCCTTGGCATGGCCACCCGTATTTGTGGGATGGGAAGCTCATGTATGAATATGGATGAAGTGTATTTATAGCGCTGGTGTCCTGTTTTTCATTTCAGGAGTATTCCAAGCACTGAGTGTGAAAAACAAGGAGTTCATTAACCTGAACATAGGCGAGGTATGAGCACAGCTTCATAAACACTGACAAAATGATGGAGCTTCTCTAGAGCTTTGTCCTCTTGTAAGAACCAGAGTGTTTCTGCTTGACACTTCAGGTGACATCTATGTCCAGGGGAGTGCAGGGGGCATCAACTGTAGGTTTTAGCAGGGCTGGGTTTTTACAGCCCATGTGCTGATTACATCTCCTTAGTGCTGTTTCCTTCCTTCCTAGCCCTGTGGCATATTGGCAGCTTTCCATCCCCATTTCTATAGTCTCCCCTTTTTCCTTTCTTGAGTGCAAGCTCTCAGTGGGGAAAAGGGGAAGCAGGAGACAGGGATAGATGGTCTGTTGCTTGCTCTGAATCCCCAAGGTGTTCAGATCAGTCTCTCCTGTGCATATCCATCATCTGCTTCTCACACTGCTCCACACTGGTTTCTTATTTTCTCATTCTCTCTTTGTCTCCCTTTTGCATATGTGGGTTGTCTCTCACTTACACTAACCCAGAGTTCCTGGGGCAAGACACAATGAATTCCTTGGCACAACAAACGTGGGAGCCCATGTGGACTGCTGGGATGCAAACAAAATCACTGCTGTTATCATCATCTAATGCTTAGAGAGCTCTGCCTCCTTCCTTCCAGACACAGAAGTAAATGCTTGCTGAGGTCTCTCCTTAGTGATGGGACATAAAAAGCCCAGAGAGCAAAGGTCCTCCTCCCTGTGTGGGGTCAATTCAGAGCAAGGCACTGCTTTTGGATGTCTCTCCTTCATTTGGGGAAGGGAGGTGGAGGGAGAAGTGCCTGAAATAATTTATTGTAAAGTTGATCTTTCTTCCAATATTAGTTTATCAACCTGGCAATGAACATCTGAAGAAGTCTGACTTGGATGCCGGGAGTTTCTTGCAACATTGCTGCTGAGAGTTCTACCCCAACTGCTGAGGTTCCCTTCACAAGCAAACTTTGCCAGATTTTGTGCGGAGGAACATGCATGCTGCCCACCCTTTCTGGTCACCAACCCTGTTTATGAGTTCAACAGTCTATTCACATTTCTTCTTATTTCTGGTAAAGCCTGATACTGGATTTGTTATGTGAGAGGCATTTGAATGTGACAGACACACCTCTGAAGAAGACTGGAGCTGATGCCCGAGTGACCACAGGTCTTTCTGAAATAGGGTTTCATTTAGTTTCAACACAGCACAGACTACAGTGATTAAAAGTCTTTGTTGCTGCTTGGCTATAGAATACTGTAAGGTGCTTTTGAAAATATAAGGTTGTGTAAAATTTCATTCAGTTTGGAATTTATTTACAGGCAGACTCTGTGGCTACGTAACAAGTCCCCTGTCACAGCCACAGGAGTATCAGTCTGGTGGACTGCAAACAAAAGAAAACTAGGGAATGTATAGATGAAAATTTATCCTTGAATATTTGTGACAGAGATCTCTGTTCCAGGCTTCCTTAGAAGGAACTTTAAGCCAAGGTTTGTCATTCATCACAGATCAAATTTAGGGCAAGAATTGTTGCATCCCACCTTCCCTTAGTCCTTCCTCTGCTACCAGCAAAGTTCCTCTGCTACACACTTTGCTCTGTGGCCAGAGCATGTCCCACAAGCCAGTTTCTGCAGACTTGCACAGCTTGCCTTTGTCTTCAGAGAAACACGTGTCCCCTGAGGCAATGAGCCCTTACGTGGGGCCACTTTCCTCGAGGCAGTCCCACACCACCATGCTCCAGAAAAGCAACTATGATCATTTAAGATTAATTAAATGTACCCATTAGTAAGGCCCTGACCTCTGCAGCTATTGCTATTTTGCATCCATGGCTTACACAGTATTATTCATGTGACGTGGGTAGCCAATGCTGACTTAAAAAATAACAGTAATAGCAGCCAGGGACTTAAGAGGTCTTCACAGGATTTGTTTCCATGATTATCTTCATAACTTATGTCTATTTTATAATGAATCAACCGTCTGGATTTGTTTTCTAAAACTTCTCTTGCGGTGAAACAGATGGCCCCAGAATAGCTTTGCATTCCCTACTGTCCAGGATCAGAGAGACAGGTGGGGTTTTGTTTTCTCTGGTTTTAAACCTAGTGAGCAATTCTGGGAGGAAAATCAAGCTGCGGTAAAGGTGAAGTTCAAACAATGAAAAAACATAGGGATCTTGATGTTTACAGTGTCTGTCTTCTTTTTTTCTAACACTTACAATCTCATAACTATGCATAAAATGCCCTAGAGCTAACTGAAAAATAGGCAAAAGCTAATGGTTGCAGTATATGATTAACTGAGGTACTCAGCCCCATGGGGTGTATTGATTTTCAGATGTTCTCGTTGTATGCCCTTTTGACAGCTCTGGAGGCAGCTGTCTATGAAAGTTTGGATTAAAATCTAGACTGTCCTATAAACATTCAGCCACATACTTGAAAAAAAAAACCCCCACAGATCCTTAATTGGTTCATTGTGTGAGCTTAGATGTGGATACAAATCTGTTGTAGTGTCACATCATTCACAAGCTATGCACGAGAAAAGAGTTTTGTCAATGCCTGGCATCACCAGTGCAGCTTTCTGATCCTCTACACAGAGCTAGGAATGTCTTCTTGGAATCAAGATTGATACAAGAAGGTGGCAAATATTGAGGTGTGAGCAATGGGGCATAGGTAAAAATGCCCTTTTCATTTAAAAGAAAATTAATGCATTTAAGAAATTTAAAAAAAAACACCCTGAGGTGTTTTCTGCCCACTGTGGGAAGTTGCCTGCTGTCTGTGTCACAGAGACTTTGAGAACTAACATCTGAATCATTTACAAATCAAGCCTCTTTCCCAGCCAGCCAGCTTGCTGCAGAGACCCAAGTCCCCGTCCCACCTTGGTCTTTACGCAACACCCATAGCCACAGCAGAGGTGCATGTAAGGGGAGTAAAGCACAAGAAAACACATACACGTGACTGAGCAGGCCAGTAGCCACCCAGGGTCTGTTGCAGCACAGTCTCCATCTCACTGCCCTGACTATAAGGTGCTGAAAACATTGGAAAAAAATCAACGTGAAGAACAACAGCTGCTCCTGTTTGTCCTATGCACTAGACATTTTTCTCTCTGCGTTGGAGTGAGGCCCAACTTAAAAAGGGGAAAAGTAATCTCAGAAGTGAAGTGCATCTGAAGATGGAAGATTATATAACCCCTGGTAAGGTATTTTTGTGTGTGTGTGTCTGCTATTATACTGTCCGTGTGCGTGACTGAGTGGGTGAGTGCGAGACATTTGACTTCACAGACCCATCCAAATATACTAGTCCTTCTCAGCACTGAACCTGCTCAGTATTTGAGCAGGAAGGCAACTCAGTGCCCAGAAGTGGGAGTTGGGCCTTGCTGGTCTTCTTTTCTTTTAATCTAAGGTCTTGGATTTAGAGCTAGATCCTGCTGCCTTCTCTTACATGAGGTGTAGACGTGTTTGGCTCTGTACCATTACAGAAGCTGTGGCAAATCACTTAGGATGCTCTGAAAGCTGTGTGAGTGCTACATTCCCTAATGTGGGACGCATTGTTAGCAAGAACTGGCTCTTGCTGGAAGCCCTGCCAGTGTGCTAAGATTAGCAGCATTAATGGGGAACATGAGAAGCATTTTTCATAATTATACTACTGGACAAAAACCCTAAAAATCACTTAGCTATGGGCTTGCAATCTGAGCATGCTCTCCCACTCCCTCACAGAACCCAAAATCTCACTCTAAACTCTGCTGCTAAAGCCTCAGGCCAGATGTTAGCAGGGGCTGGCTGCTGCCTCGGTGCTATTGTCTCTCCTCTGGTTCTTTGTGCCCTCTCAGCAGCCTCAGCTCCTCAAGATGTTGGGCAGTGCTCAAGACATGGTGTGTTTCTGAGTGCAAAGGAACAACATCACCGCAAGGCGTGAGCCTTTTGAAAGGGGATTTATGTGAAGTTGTCCCGAGCTCAGCCGCCTCCACCACCTCAACTACCTGGATGGTAGGTTTGGCAATGGCGTTCTCCTGTCTTGAAGAAGAGTTCCTGCTCAACTTGTTGCTGAGGCCAGAAGGGGTATAGTTAGTAAAAACTGCCATGAAGAACTGCCATAAAAATGTAAAGAAACTGAAAAATAGTGAAATTGCATGCTGCCATTTCTCTGTGGAGACAGACAGAATCTGTCAATAAATATTTTGGGCATGGGTGTGGGCAGAAGTATCCTATACTTCTTTGGAAATCTCCCAAGGAGTGGCTCAGCAATGCTGAGTCTTCAGAAGCAGTACTTGCCTCAGAAAATCATATTTTTTTTTTTCCTCAGGCCTATTTTATTTCCCAAGGGTTTTTTGGGGGGATTCTGCAAGCTCATATGTCAGCACAGGGGGTGCGTGAAGTGTTGTAGGGGTGGCGACTGAGGGTTAGAAAAACAGTGAAGTCCAGCCATCCTGCTGCTTGCAAAGCCTCTGTATTGTGGTGCTCTGGAGTTGGGCAGGAGAGATGCTAGAAGTTATGTGGCGGTTCACCCCAATTGTAACAGTTTTAGTTGCTCCCAGTAATGGAAATTAAATATTTGTGAATAGATACTGAGTTATCTAAATCACTTCCATTTCAACTGCATCATTTCCCCACTTCTCCTCCGCCTCTGCCCTGAAAGAGTTGAGTCTTTGTGCTTTTTGACTCGCGGCAGCTTATGTTTTGGAAGCACATCAGAGTGCTGAGGGCAGTTTATAATGCTCCCAGTAAGGCTGGAACTTCAACATTTTAAAAAATTAATTACAAATACTTGCTGATTGAGGTAAACACACAAGCTGTCAGCAATTGCCAACAACTATCTTTTGCACGTCAGCCACTTATAAGGGCAAGTGTGTTATAAACTGCTCTCCTAAAAACTCTAATTAATTTTCATCCCATACCCTTTGCATGGCCCTTCAAGGGAAGTCAGCTCTGCTGAGCAGGATTTGGCCTCCCGGGTAGCCTGGATACCTCTTTGAGTATTATCTGCAGAGGCGGAGGAGTCAAACAGAGCAAGGGCAGCAGCAGGCACTAGTCACATGCTTGTTCTTCTCGCCAGAAGAACATAGAGTCCTAACTCTTCATCACCATTCTTTGTTTTTATTTAAAATGCTCTGAACCAAAGTAAAATGGTGTATTCATCTCCATTTCCCCAAATACAGTCAGGAATGGTGGATATTTTCATTTTTGGGTTCTTCACAAGAACACCCCAAGTGTACTTTTTTGCGCTGCTCCTTCAGAGAGGAAAAAGCATTTATCCACTCAGATCCAACAAGGCGTTGTGATCAAGAGTTTCGATGTTTCATCTGCTCCCTGGAGTGCCACTTATTCTGCAGGGGGGCAAATTCCCTCACACCTTTGGGACAGCTCACCGTGGGGGGAGAGGAGACAGGGATGGGGGTTTCCACATGAAGCCTGCATGGCCAAGTCGCCTGGCAGACTGCCCCCCTGGGGACACAGCCTGGTCCCTGCCCTGGTAAGGAGGGCACTGCCAGCATTTTGTGACAATTTTATCCAGTTGCTAAGCAGCTGGGTCCCAGGGACACAAATACAGAGAAAATAAACTGCCCCAAGGGAAAACAGCCACGCTGCTCTGGAGGGGACTCCCTGTTTTGGACCCCCTGTCTTCCTCTCGCCTCCTCGCTCAGGCACCCACAGCTTCATGGGGCTGTCCCAGTCTCTGTCCCAGGACCTGAGTGAGGGTGCAAGGCTTACATGTCCAGCAACCAAAATCCAAGCCGAACTGTCTTCTCCACTCGAAGGGGTGGCAGCCCACACCTGCCTGAGGAGCTGAGGGCACAGACCTGGCTCTTGCAGCCCCCCCACCCACAGCCCCGTATGTGCAGAGCAGCACTAAGCACTGCTGGAGCCAGAAAGCAAAGCTGTGTCCAGTTCTTCAGCCCAGGTCTCAGGGCACCCACTGCTGGGATGCAGTTTCTGCTCCTCTCAGTGGTTGTTTCACAGCAAGTGTTCTCCTTGTCTGCCTAGCAGAACCAGCAAATCATACTTTTAAATATTCATATACTCCCTCCAACACTCCTGACCTCCCAAAGGACTATTTATTTTCTTTCGTGCAAAGCAGAGTAGCTCCAGCGTAGGAAGGCTGAGAAGACCGCTATCACCACATCAGGGTGTCTCATATCCTAGTGGTTAGAGCAGAAACAGGAGATCCAGGTTCCAAACCCTTGAGCAATTCAAATAACATTTACGTTTCTCCAGTCTCCTCTAGTTATTAGACACTGGGCTTTTCCACATCAGTTTAATATCCAAACCAAAGGCTGTCAGCCAGACAGGAATTAACCTGTGGGACCTTTATAAAGACATCTTTTTCATGCAGCATGCAGGAGTGGGATGTGCCACACCTCCTCAGGGCATTTTAGGACACAATACTATGTAGCAAAACCATTTATTATATGAGGTGACACCAACACAAGTCTTCAGGAATCCCACCTAAATTGCACTACAACCCCCTTGATCATCTCACCCCCTTGGTCATCCAGCAGCAGGCTGCCAGGACAAGCATCTCAACATCTGCTCCAGCTTGAAAACAGATTATCTGGTGCCACAGAGAACGGATTTATTATGACTGATCCCATTAATTTCCTAGAGGACACGTCAAGTGGCTGAAATAGAAATGGGGTCAGCAATTAATAGGGTAGCTCTCAGTTACGGTCACCATATGTTGATATGATGATGGCTGGTTTACATATTTACCTGATAAAGAGCTTACTGAAAGTTTTAGCAGGACACAGGTCAAGGAGAGTGGAGAAAAAACTCGAGGGACTGTGGTACGGAAACTGCCATCCTAAAAGATTTCTTCCTGTGGTGAAAGCACTCATAAATATTTATCTCGTTTCAAGGAGGGTTTCTTCATGTCACTGAGGAAAGAGGAGTGGATGAGTCGCAATCAGCTGCAGCCTCAGCTCAGCTTTCTACCCCACTAGGCTCAGCTGGAGAGCATCTGACATTGTTCCTCACAGGAACATCATATATATGCTATATTTTCTTGAACTGGGGTAGGCAAACATTTGAGCACAAGAAACAGAGGTTGAGAAGTGTCTTTATGCAGGTGCCACAATGGCAGTGACCCAAGTTGTGTCCTTCGCTGGAGCCAGGAGCCCTGAGATATCTTTAGTGCTGCCACCACAACGGCTATTTCAGTTTCAAATCTTTTTAATGAATTTCAGTTTTCTCTGCAGCTTGTTGGTAATGCCTCTTCAACAGAACCCATGGCACTCTTTTTGAGAGATGTTATTCCTTCCAGAGGCAGGAAATTTCAAGCTTATCAAAGCACTTTTCTGAGCCAACAAGAGCTACAGTAGAAAAATTTTGATTGAAAACAGGTGCTCAACCAGCTGGCCAGCTGAGGAAGAGTCACAGTGCAGTTTGCATAACCCCTGCAGGAAAGACACGTACTCAGCGTGAGGAAAAGAAAATTAATTGAGTGTGACATGGTGAGCCTGCAAGGAGCCGGGGAGCGATGGCTCCCTTGGCAGCTCAGCACTGTGTTCTGCAAACATTTCACTGCAAGTCTGGCTTACATGAGTGGCCATCCCGTTTGGCTAGCCCACAAGGGAGGAAATGTGCTGCTCCCTTCTGCCAGTGCAATGAAAACGAGCAGGCCGTAAACAGCCACGACAGTCATGGGCTTAAGCTTTGGGGACCAGAAGCAGAAGCTTCAGAGGAGTTGAGGATCCCACAGAGCCCACTCTGTAAAGGAAGGATGGATGGGCCAAGGTCTCCTGGGAAAAGGAGGCTGTCTGTATGCAGTTTCTGGGGATGAGAAACTTGTCTTCATTATTTTAACCTATAAAATAAAAATCTCCAATAAAACCATTTAATCTGATTAGTCAAACACCTATGGGTGGCGTTAGGAAAAAAGCTTTCCCAGCCGTGTATAAATTTTACATTAGAACTGACCTCATGCTCTTCTAGGCATATCCTAGAGGGCAGCCATCTAACTTCTGCATTGCCTAAAAAGAGATGCGTATTTGGGAGTAACAAAACCCTTTTCATGGTGTCAAATCCCATCTGAAGCACTGCACTCACAGAGCAGCTTTGCTGGTGGGATGCAGCCAGCTTGCACCCCAAATGGCCCTGTGAGGACAGTGGGAGGAGATGGGTAGGCAGTGGCCAGACCCCTCTGCTGTGGATAGATGCAAGGATGTACCCAAAACACCCAGTGCACAGGGACAATACCCTTGCAAACATGGCCCCATCCTTATTTCTCTCCACAGAACACAGCAAATTTCTTCAGCAAGGTATCATTACCATGTGACACCTGGGACCCAGGAGGCACCAGACAAGGTACATCTGCCCTAGTTACACCCAAAAGACAGGATCCATGGTTTGGGGTCACTGAAAAGATACTCTCTGCCATGCGTGGGCTGGAAATCACTTCACTGCTCCTCAGAATTTCAATCAGCGTCAGAAAGGCACTTTCCTTGGTGGCAGCCTTTGCAGCTGTGTTGTCAGTGCTACAGGATTTCATCTTTTCCAGAAGCGTCTGAGAAAGTGAGAATTGCCAGCTTTCTTTGCTCTAAGTTTCAGCTTTTATGATCAGAGAGAATAACTAGCAAATGACATTTAAGCAGGCCTTAAAAGTTCAGAAACAGGAATACAAATAAAGATCGACCCTGACGTCTTATTTTTTTGCAATCTAAACCCTGTTGATAATTTTAGTGGCCCTAACTCAGTGCTTGTAAATGCCATACAGGCAGGGATTTCCTTCCCTAATAAATGATTGAAAGTGTTCAGACAATTAAGTCTCCAGAGCTGTTAATTTAGTAGTTTTCCCCGATCACTTACAGCCACCTCATGAAAAACATTAACACCGAACTACCACAAGAGTGGAAATTAGTGGTTTAAAGGCCTTTGAAGACCTAACATACATTTTCTAATGCTGCATTTTTAAACTGAGAGGTATTTCTTTTTTTCCCCATAGTCTCTCTGCTCCTGGGCATCTCTCAGATGCACAAAGAAAGGAGGGAGACGTGGAAAACCACTGCTTCAGAAGCATATTAATATATCTGTTAGTTAGGAGTATATACTTTATATAAAATATATAATAGAAATAATTTTTTTTCTAGATATAACTGTATTTTATATAAATGTAGGACAGCTTGTGCACAAGATTTCAGTAACAACACCCAGCAGTGAGACCATTGGTCCTCTAAAAGTTCTGAGAGCCAACTTTTAATTCACCAAGCACGGATTATCAAGCTTCACAACTAATTGGAAAAGGGTACCAAAGACCCAAGGCTGCTCTGCACAGGCAGTTACCTGGAGTCACAGACTCACCTCTGTCCCAAGGGGAAAATTCAGTTTCCTCGGTTACTCAGTAACGTCAGGCTTGAAAAGCCAACAAAAATGTCCCCCGGGTTTCATGGGCCAAGGGAAAGACATACACACATGTGTGTGTGCCTGTGTGGGGAACCTGAATGGGATGGCTGTGAGGTAGAGCTCACTGTGGCCTGTGCCTGCGACAAGAGGGGAACCATCCATTCTAGGTGCTCTCCATCAACAAACCTCATCATGCCAAAGGCCCTACCAAGCTTGCATCACTTGTTTTGCCTCTAAAAGAGAGCCAGCCTTCAAAGCTCTAAATGTTGGCCAAGTGGCTGGGCCAAGGAGGCAATAGTGAATGCAGAACTCAAAGAAAAATGCCTTTTTTTTTTTCCCAGTTGGTCTTGTTGTGTAGGTTGGTGAAGCTTCTACAATGTGGTTGGTCTTCTTGAAACAAGGAACCAGCTTTCCCTGATGTCCTTCCATAGATGTGAGGGAAGATGTGCATCCTGTAGGTATTTGCTGCTTATTTCCATGATTCTAGCTTTCATTGTGCATATACATTGCACACATAGATTTATTTTCAGTTAGATTTGCATTGGATGGCAAAAAAATAAATAAATCCCAGGCATTTTGGCCTCTTCTTGGTGTCTCTTTTAATTCCCAGTCCCTGCAAGTCTCAGACACCCTGGGTCACTGCATGCTGAAGGCAGACGCCTTCAGCTTCAGTCAAAATAATGTTTAAATTCAGCACTTAGCTTTTCCTGTCTGAAAGCTAGCTTTAGGCCAGGCAGCATTGATTTAGATGATTTATCAAGGTGTGCTGCAACTCAAGAAGGCTTTCAGTGCTCCTGAGGCTAAAATTAGACGGGGCAGTTACATTTTGGCATTGGTGCTACACAGTGCTCTCCTCTGCTCCAGGTGGTCCTGCCAGCTGTCACATTGGGGTAAAGTCCTTGGCAGTGGGGTGACTCCTAGAACAAGGTGGTGCCCCCTGACCCAAGGGGTTCTGCCCTGCAGATCACCTGGAAAGTCACAAAAATGACCTTCAGTGGGATGTCATCAGTGGAGAGGCCTCGTGCCATCCACAGGCACAGGGCAGGACTTGCAAAGGAGATTAAAAATAAAATAAACGAAAAGCTATAGATCCATGGAGAGAAAGTACATCCAAAAGCGGCTCCAAGGCTGGGCCCAGGTGCCCACGACGGCAGGCATTTTGGAGGTGCTACCTCTCCTTCTGCCAGCTGCCAGCACAAGGATGGCTGAAATTCCAGGTCTGCTTTCCCTTGGAGGCACAATAAAGCCGCTGTTTTCCAAACACAGGACTTCAGGGCAGCAGCTGCCTGCCGGAAACACGGTGCACAGAAGTGTCAGTAGGCTCCCTGTTACTGCCCTTGCTGAGAGCTGGGGAGCCTTCCCCCAGAAAGGGCAACCAGGTACACCCAGCTGAGATGTGTCCTGTCCCCCATCGATCCTGTTCCCGCCATGCGTGAGTGTTCTGAAACACCCTTGGACTATAGAAAGCTCCTTTTCAGGTATGTTTGGTGACTGAGAAAGCCTTTTCTGCTCGTTAGAGTATTTTGAATTTAATTTTCTCCATAAATTGCACTGAGAGTGTCTTGCTCCAGCAAACATTGGCTTATATTGCACATAGGTGGGTACCACCTCTGCAGGACACCTCAGTGCGGGAAATGCTTTTGGGTTGATGGTGATAAACTGGCCAGCTGCAATTTTGTACCATGGCAGCATCCCTGTGCAGGTCCCAGTATGAAGCCTAGTAAAGTGTGGGGACACTTCACCTCTAACCCATGCCTTTGGCTAGCGTCCACAAAGACATCTTTGCCACCATCTCAAATGACTTACAAAGGTCTATCTCTTGCACTTCCCATGATGAGGCTTCTTCCAACTGACTTGAGATGATGGCCCTTGCAGCTTTTCAGGAGGCCAAAATGATGTTTTGAGCCAGCACTCAGCCTGAGGTGAGCATTTCCATCTAACACCAGCATCAGAGCCTCCTGCTTTCACTGGAGGTATTGCAATAGGAGTCTCAAGGTACTTTACTTTATCAAGAGAATATCCAAAGGCTTTCAAGTGCAGAAAAGCTCTTAGGAGCAACTTCAACACTGGAATGTCCCATAATAACAAAATTTGCAAGTTCATTCATTGGGCTATTGCTCAGACAACTGAGAAAGGAGCGTCCTCTTTGGCTCTTCATAGTGAAGAACTGTGGGCTGTGAGTAGTTTGGGAAGGGAAACACTGCTGTCACTAGGTGCACCAAAGCTGAAAAGGGCCATGAGCACACGGTCTTTACCATAGCTATTAGCAACTGCTTTTACAGGGAAGTTTTCTGTTTCTATTTTCGTCCTGGTTTGAGAGCACCAGGATAAAATTTCTCTGGGGCTCCTAGCACAGGGGGCAATCACAGGGGGGAAGGAGGGGCAGCTGTGCCTGTGGGGAAGAAACGATGTGTCAGGAGACTCAAATGAACCAACCACAGTGTTCCTTCCCATGGGGCTCATTATATAAGGGTCCCTAACAGGAGCCTTGGGGCCTTTAGTGCTGCTGTGCTGGGAGAGTTGCTGTGGACTGTTTGTCATCTCTCCCTGTGCTGCTAGTGTCCCTGCCTCTTGCTTCCATACTGCAGAGGAGTGCTGTTCGATGGGACAGGTTGCCTTCCCCTGCCTCCTGGATGGAAGTGGCGCAGCTCCTTTTCCATTTCCTTTGGATTGTCATAAGGACTCCGGGCTTGGGTGCTCTTGTCTTCTGCAGAGCCCAGTCTGGGTATGTTTTTTCTCCTTGGGACCTTGTTGTCATCTGGAAGGTGTGTGTCCTGTATTAACATATTCCCTTGTATCTTTGAGTGTATTTCCATACTTGTGTATAAAGCTGTATGTAGTTTGACATCTTTGTTGTTATTGATAGTATTCTTTTTTTTTCCCCCTTTCTTTTTCATTAAACTAGTTCAAGTGTTTTTCAATCTCAAAGTCTCTCTCCCTTCTTCTCCTGTTATCCTTCCCTGGGAGGGTGGTGGTGGGGAATCACAGAGAGCATCTGTGAAAGTTAGTGGCTGGGCTACCCTTAAACTTTGAAAATTTTTTATTTCATATGTATAAAAACTTACTCACAGCCCCCTTGGGCTTTATCTAGTTGGTCCTCAAAAGATGACAACAAATATCAACATTACTGTCCTTTGGGTTGTATGTGCTCTACTCATGGATGATCAGCATCCCCGCAGGACAACCCGTAAGGGCATCTCGAGGTGAAGTGAGTGAGCCAAGGTCATGCCAAGTCTTCAGGCAAAGGCTTGAGCGGGGGTATCCTGCAGCAACTCCCCAGTCGCTGCAGCTCTGCTGTCCATGGCTCCCATCCCAGGTCACCCCTTTGGCACCAGAGCATGAAAAGATGCTTCGAGGTGGAAGCCCAGCCCTGTTGCCAAAAGGGACAGCAAAGCACTGGGCTGTGCTGCAACCTGCTCCTGAAACAATGTGACAGATGGAGATGGCCCCAACCCTCAGAGTTTTGCTGAAAGGGGAAATGCTGGAAGATTTTCAGGTTTTTTTGATTGCTTTTATTAAAACTGAGCTTTTCTAAGCCTTGATTTCTTGAATTTGAAAACATACATACATGTTTGCTTGCATCCTGTTGACATTTGGTATCTTTCAGGAACACAAACACACCTGCACTTCAAGGACCATCAATTCCAAGTCCTGCTGTCTCCTGCAATGACTGGGCATGTGAAGAAAACACGTGTTACACAAAAATAAATCGGCTGTAGGTAAGGGCTCTTGAATCCTGTGTGACCTACTGTAGGTGATGCTGCTTTGGCAAGGGGCTTGACTAGATGATCTTTCAGGTCCCTTCCAACCTCTGACATTCTGTGATTCTGTGAACTGAGAACATTTCGCAGGTAGATTGGTGCAAATGCTGAGGCTATTGAACTCAAAAGCAATTTTAAATGTGGCAGAAGTAATTTGAAGCCTATGAATTTTTTAAACAGCAGAGCTCTAGACCAATTAAAAATCTTTCAGTGCACCTCTCCAGTAACAACTTGCTTATGTGCCATGTGCTTTTTCTCTCCTTAATTTGGTTATAATTACTGTGTTTACAATGCTGTGTGTGGTGAAGGTACTTGCGCATCTTGCCCACTCTTCTCAAATCAATCTGGCAGCTCACACCTGGTTCTCCCTCATGTCAGCAAAGTTGCTGCCCTCACTGGGACTGATTTGCAGCTGCTCAGCCCTGCACAGGTGGCTCAGCTGTGTGAGCAGAGCAGGGAACTAAGATGTATCACCTCTGTGCCAGGAAGATACCAGAGCTATTGGGTTCTACCTTGCCTTTGCTCTCCTTTTTTTTTTTTTTTTTCTTTTTTTTTTTTCTTTAATTTAAACTGCAAAATACCTCAGCCCCATCTTGAGGCAGTGGGAAGGTCTGAAACACTGGATTTTTCCCATTTTTGCAAGGCTTGTTTCGCTTCCCCGCTGGATGCAGTGACCGACCTTTGTCTCTCCAGGGCAAGTGAGGCTGTAGGGTGGCCACGGTGCTGGCCCAGAGGCTGAGACACCTTTCCCCAGCCTTGTGGGAACCACTGGCAAATGCATTTTCTCCAGAGCCCATGTGTTTTGGGTGAGCGCTGGTCAGGCTGGGCTGTGTGTCCCAGGAGAGCCAGAGCTGTGTTCTACTGTGGTCTGCGGGCAGGGGGTGACAGAGGCAGCAAGAAGCTGTGGAGGGGATGAGGTGGGTGGGAGCTGCTGGTTGTGTGTGGCCGCACAGTGGAGCAGCCTCTCTGGAGTCTCAATGTGATGGACGTCGCAGGGACGCAGCTTCTGAAATGCTGGGTGTGATGTATCCTAGAAAAAACAGCTTGGAAGTTGAATAACTTCTTCCGTAAGTGTTTCTACTGCCTGGCCAAAAATGGTGCTAAAATTAGCTTCCTCAGATAAAGACATTTTTGTCATATTTGGTACATTCTTATCCAAACACTGAAAGCCAGCTGTTTGGGCTGGGTTATGGAGACAAATCTGTTTGTAACTATACTGATCTGGCTTTGTTAGTCCTGGAATTAATAGCTTTTTTTATCTGTCTACATCCTATGCTCATTTTTTCCATACTAAGAGAGTGCCAGAGGAAGAATTATAAGGGCTATATAATTAAAACCAGAAGTGCCTCCCAGTGAACTTAACAGTAAATGCAAATGGCATTTCTAGCAGAAGTAGTGCCCTGAGGGACTCATTCCAAATGAACTAAGAAGGACTTGGGGCTGTTGCTTTTTACAGATTTTAGCTGAAACTGTACAGTTGAAAGGAGTCAAGATTTGGATGTTTTTCTTGCCAGATGAAGTCCTCTGTAACTGCAGTCACCGACTGCTAGTGAGACCAGATTCAGAAGCCACCCCTGATTCTGTTGTTGAGCACTGTGTAGCTTTTTTACCAGGACATTACCATCACAACCCAGTTTTTCCCATCTACTCTTCTGGCTCTACAGTGGTGAAAGTTGTCTGACTTCAGGGAGTGGTAGAAAAGAGCTGGGCTCTGGTATGAGGAAAGGGCAGTGGGAGGCTGGTGACCGCGCAGTCCCCAGTGCCCACCCCTGGGCTGATGCCAACGCAGGGACCGAGGGCTGGCTCTGCCCATCTCACGGCTCTGCACCCTTTAGGGCAGAAAAAAAAAGATATTGAGAGACAAAAATAACATATTTAAAGAATGCCCACAAAAATCCAGCGGTCTTGTAATGGCTGTGCTTTGCAAATACTTCTGTGCCTGATTTTCCAGGCACGCATGAGAAGTTTGCACAAGAAGTTTTAAACTACGTGTTTCAGGAGATTTTTGCTGTAATTGGTGAAGCTTTCCTGCGTCCTGGCCACGGAGCTGATTGCTGCAGGGGTGGGGGCTTTAGCAAGAAGGTAGAAAATTGGGCCGTGAATAACAACTCAAGATGAAATGTTTTTCTGCACTGAGGGTCATGCGGATGGCAGCGGTGGGCTGCAGACGGGCTCTGGTGCCTGGCTTTACGTGCAACTGACAGCTCAGTGCCTCCAATGGCAAGAGCCCCGTCCTGGCACAGGGCCTCTCACTAAGCTGCTTCTGCAATAAAAAACCCCATGCTTCTGGGGATCGAGTTGGCAGCCCAAGAGGGGAAATGTTCCTTTAAAAGGAGCAGGCTTGGATGGAGGTGGGCAAGCTAATTCCCACCTTGCCAGCTCCTGGCACCAACTCCATCCATCAACACCAAATTTCATTGAGAGCCCAGATAACCCAAGACTAACAGCTGTTTGCTAGAACTGGCCTGGACCAGTGCCTCTCTGAGCAGGGAGAGGTCTCAAGTCACTGGAGTACGGCTGTAAAATCTGGCTTGGTGCTTGGGCAAGTTCCTGCCGTGCTGAGAATGGGGGAAGCAAATGTCATTCCTAGCAGAGAGGTGTTGGACGCGTCAGTGATGAGGGATCGCACAGGGCTACAGGGCAGAAGTTGATTCATCTAAGTTGTAAGCAAGATTTGCTTGCTCCCAGCCAGCACTGGTTTTGAACCAGCTGGTTGAAAGACCGTACGGGAGCGTACGTGGCTCTTTGCTAAGCTTTCTCTCAGTCATCTGTCCTCCTGTAACATTACTGGTGAAAACTTAGTGACAAGTTGCTTCACTGGGACTGTCGTGGGATTTCATAGAATCATCGAATGGCCTAGGCTGGAAGGGACCTTAGAGATCATTTTAATCCAGCCTCCCTGCTGCCAGTTGATACAACAGTTAATGGGTCAACCTAATGCTTGAGTCAAGGCTCACGGTAGAGATATAGTACGACTCAATCAAAGACTGGGCGCTCAAAATGGTTTGATCTGGGATTTTCTTCCCCCCTTCCTCAACTCCCTTCAGTGATTTCTGGAGGAAATGAAGCCAACATGTGCATGAAATTGAATATGCCAGGTGTGCCTCAGTACCTGCCACCTAGGTATGTTACTAAAATGTCTTGCAACTTTACATCTTCTTGTTAAGATGATGCTGCATGACTTCTGTGACAGCAAGACCATTCTCTCGGTGAGATGAGAGCCAGAGAGGGCAAAATAGAGGACAAGCAAGAAAGAATACTCCTGTGTTGGCAGGGCGTTGGGCCAAGAAACTCTCATCTACTGGTACTTCTGCACTGACTTTGGCCAGACTGTTTCTGGAACCAGCTCAGTGTGTCTCGGACTGGAGGTCATGGGATTTGCTGAACGGCTTAGAGGCAGCGACGTGGCCCTTGGCAGCAGCTATTGGCAGCTCAGTCCCTCCAGCAGGCACCAGTCACTGCCTGAGCTGCCGCCAGCCTGGTGGGAGCTCCTGGGTGCCCTGAAACACCAGCAGCAGCTTGGTTTCTCCAGGATGGAGAAGTTGGGGGTGAGGAGGAAAGAAAGCTATAATAACTGGCCACAAGCATTTGCAGTATTCTGTGCTCTGGAGGAACTGAGCTGCAGCCAAAGAGGGGTGGAAGCTGAAGGGTTTGGTACAATGCACAGGCCAGAGCAGAGTTTCTTAAACATAAAGCTTATAGGCACAGACCAGAAGTTTCTTTCCTGGCAGATGCAAGCTCTGAAAAATGTGGCAAGGAGAGCAGGATGTTCAGTCAACCCTGTAATAACAAACAGCTGTAACAAAGTCTGGACTTCCTACAAGTCAAAATAAATGTTGCCACCACGCAAAGTGGAGCCAATGCCTCAGCGAGTGTAGCTGGGAAATGTCAGGTGGGTCCTCTCACCCACACGGTGAATGTCATCCTTCCATCTGGACTTTGTTCCCTCCTCTGCCACCTTCCTCTCCTCTCCTGCCTCGATTGCGATACTGCGTGCCACTGCATCTCTTCATAGCAGCTAGTGTTTTACAGCAACAAAAACAGTCCTTGTAAAATACTTTTTTTCTAGCCACAAGTGGGAAATATTCAGAGGCTGCCTTCACTCTGGTTATTTGGCTTCAGACCACAAGCCCAGGATACAAATGGCCAGCTGAACTTCAGCGTCACCAGCACTCTTGCCACTTTTGGTAAGGAGGGAAGCTAAGACTGAGGTCAGGTCTTTGTCTAAACCTCGGTTGGTCACTAAAATCATTGAACCACCCAAAAAACACAGAAGACTCTTTCACTCCCCCACCCTTTTTTCTCCCCCCCCCCCCCCTTTTTTTTTTTTTTTTTTTCTTCCTCATTCATTTTGGAGACAAGCATTACAGGAAAACTGCAGTAAGCTATTTTCAGGGCAGCTACTTTTTTTTTTTTTTGACTTGTTGGTATCACAGTAAAATGCTGACCTGCCAGGGGCATTTATCCCTCTATCTTACTCCTGTGTGAGGTCCAAGTTTTGCAGCCATTAGGCAGCAGAGCTGACAAATGCTGTGATTTAAAGGTTGCCTAATGGAACTTTTTGCCCCACAAGACATTCAGAGTAAAATCCACAGAAAAATGGTAAGCTTTAGAAGTAATGTGTTGGGCTGATGGTGAATAGAGACACAGCAGCTGGGCTTCAGCCAAGCCTTGCTCAGAGGAAATGGGTGCCCACCCCAGCAGCTACCCTAAGAGAAGGTAAGTTTACTGGGCTGGACACATGAGCTTGTCCTGGCAAGAAAATCAGGCTGCTGGTGAGGAATAGGATGAGCTCTGCCCTATTGCTTGATATCTTCACCTTGAACAGCAGAGAGGACAACAGGAGGGAGCAGTTCCCCTGGGAAGAGATCTTAGAGATTTGCTGAAGGAGAGAGATGAGCTAATTGTGAGATTTCCTTCTCTATGCCTTAGGTTGCAATAAACCGGTCTCAGATCAGCATCCTTCAGGCGCAGTTCAGCACCACTGGGGAACTGCTGCATTAGGCATGCAAGTCAAATCTCGTGATCATCTCCCACCTCACATTGATTAAGTCTGGAGGCTCTTTCAAAGCTCCCCAAATGGTGGGCAGTCAGATGAAGATGTAGATCCTTGTTGCAAACTACTTGGTTATATCATGTGTCGGGGTGTAAAGCCCACTTCTGAAAAGGAGACATTAATGGAGATTTTCAACAGAAATATAGAAAGTGTTCTGACGAGAAGACTCAGGTGTGTCTGCCTTAACTGTTCTGTAAAGGCTTTCTCTGGCATTAACTCACAAATGTAGGAGTTGTCCAAATTATGGGTTTGTCTTTGCAGTAACAAGAACGTACTGATTCAAGCAGGTCATGGGCAAACACGGACAGCAAAGCCTGGGGGCCTGTGATTAACGCCTACAATGTTGGGTTTGAATCTCGGGGGCGTGACTTGCAAGCTTTTTGGGGGATGCTGAGCAATAAACAGGGCTCTGCCTGCTGGGTGCTGCTCCAGCACCCACAGCTGTGACCTCAGAGACAGCTCTGTGCTGCCTGAAGCTCAGCAACCATGACTGAAGTCACCAATAAATACAGCAATTGCTTTTTTTAGGCCACAGTGTGTTTTTTCTACTCTGCCTTCACAAATCTTCCCTTGGTCATGAGACCTGCTGAGTCCACATGCCGAGCCAGCACCCAGATGCTGTGCGTTTGCCTTTATGAGACAGGACTTTGAAAAGTCAAGACAGAGCTTAAACAAGACTGAAGCAAACTATGTGTAGGGGAGATCCTAAATATAGTTGGAATACCACCCCTTAATTGGCTGCTGAGTCTCTCTAAACCAAATTCTTCTTCAAATGCTTTTTTAGTTGTCAGTAGAAATTCAGCTCGACTATAAACCCAATTGGGTTGGTTTTCAAAATACTTTTCTGGAAGAAGTGGATGTGGGCACGGAGAAGAAAACCTATCCTTGTAGCTGCACTTTTGACACTCTTGCACTTTGAGAACTTGTTGCATAAGACAAAAGGCAGAAACTGAGAGACCACCCAGGAGACACTGCTAGTACCTTCCTTTTTTTGCGACATGTTTTTAAAACCTGTATGTTAACCATCAGCTGACAGGAAAATTGACTGAAAGTTTGTCAGTCCTGGTCATTTGTACTAATTACAGTGACCTAGCTGACAGGAAGTGGTGAATTAATTCCTTGTTTTGCTTTGCTTGTGGGTGCAGCTTTTGCTTTATCTATTGAACGGTCTTTTATCTCAACCCATGAGTTTTCCCACTTCTATGCTTCTGATTCTTTCCTCCATCCTGCCTGGGAGAAGCGAGTGAGTGGCTGAGTGGTGTTTAGTGTTAAACCACAGCATACAGTTTTCAAATTGCTCCTGCAATATTGATCCAGATATTGCTTTGGATTACCTGATGAGATAGACTTAAAGCTAATGCGCACATCCACCTATTACAGTGAAGTACAAAAAGGTTTTAGTTTTTATAAAACGTCCCAAATCTCATCCTGTCCCCAACTGTCAGATAAAATGATAAAACAAAGATACTTCCCCAAAAAGCCTCACTTAAAAGCTTGAAAAACAGCTGCCATGTAGTGATTTTTTTGTTGTTGTTGTTCCTGATCTGAAAAAAAAATCAATTTTGAAATTCTAGACCAACCATTCTTGGCATCCTCTCAGGCAAATTCAAGATGCCCCAAACAACTTCATTGGCACTAGGAAAGGGGAGTATAAAGGACAATACACAAAGCAGTTCTATTTAAAGTGACTTTATTAAAACATTGTTAATATAAAATGTGACCAAGTACAATTTTTTCCTGTAAGAATGTTTAATAAAAACATATTAAAGAAAGAAGGAGCATCAACTCTTGTCAAAGCACAGGAAAAACCTACCAGGATAAGTAAAAAGTTCTGCAGCATGTTCTACCAGCTGGTCCCAATGTGTATTAGGGTCGAGTTAGCCGATGGAAGAGACAGGCGGCCCATGTTCTTCCCTAAGAAGCTTTATGGTATTTAGCAGAGGTTTAAAATAACACTCCTCAACAGTAGAGACTTTGCTTTCAGCTCTCCCCATGCCAAAGTAAGAATAGAATGTGCATCTTCACGTTGGATTTATAACTTTTCAGCAGCTAATGTACAGAAAATTGGATTCACTGGTAACTGTAAAGCCCAGCATTAACATTTGTCAGCATTGAAAAGAAGGTGCAAGTCAATACTAATTATACACCTAAAGAATCTGTGCTAAAGTTGTTCTAAACTATATTAATACTGGATGGTTCTAGCAAATGCTAAAAATGGTCAGCTACGGAAAAACAAAAAAACAGCAGTAAAGTCCAGTCTGGTAGAAACAACACACATTCTCTGGACTGCTGAAAGCAAGAGACAATATCTGCAAATTACAGAGGGTTTGTACTTCTCGGGAAGCATGTAAGGAAGCTTTCAGATTCTATAAATAAGGCTACACAATGACACATACTCTGTGGCAATCTTGCCCTTTAGCTAGGAAACCTTTGAGGAAAATGCTAGAAAAACTAGAGGTTTTGGGCTTGGTGGTTCTATTATTTACTGAGGGGGGAGGAGGGTAGCTTACAGCATTTTCCTTGATCAAGAAGTAAGTTTTAATGCTCCATCAGCATCCTCTGCTTGTTCAGAGCAAGCAGCACACCAATTAGAGGCAAGGATTCTTCCGGGACATCTCCAACTCTTCCTGTAACAGGCAAAAGAAAACCACGCCACATCCAATTCTGCACATTTAACTGCCCCTGGCCCTGAACCAAACATCAAGTGCTAATCTATAAGCAGCCCAGCACAATTATGGTCTAGGAGATGGTGACCTCCTTATAGCTTTGGCCGGGACCCATTAGAGCCCTGTGTTTTGCCTTCTACCCCAAACAAACGCTATGGGACTATTGCTGAGGTAAAGGGAAAGGTCAAACCTTTGGCATTGGAGCAGCCCAGTCATTGGCTGTGTATGGGGGGAATTAAGGCTTCGAGGTGAGGTAAACACAGTGAGAGTCAGTGTGTAAATCATGCTGCATTTCAGAGACAACAGATTCAAGTGACAGCTAGTCTTGTTTTCTACATTTTAAACACCGAACAAAGATCATTCAAAAGCAGAACTAGAGGCAAATCCGCTGAGGGCCGCCTTGAGATGCCTCTCTGCACCTCGGGAACAACCGTAACCCAGATGTGGAACGCTGAAGAGAATGTACCCACAAGGAGGAAAAAGCACCAAAGTTGATGAGTCCTTGAGACGATAAGCTGTTTAAAAAAAAACCGAAGAAGCCTTGTACTGCTATGACCTCCCATAAACATAGTGCTTTCCTCACACAAAGGTAATCTCCACTCTAGCAATTCCCACCGCTGTACTTCCAGCACTACGGTTACGAGGAGCTACGCTCCAGTAAGGAGGCAGTGAAGTCGTCGGGCTTCTGTTCCCTGAAGACAGTTTCTCCCATCCATTAGGTGTTGTCCCATCTCCCTCAAGCCAGCCCCAAGTCTTTAATTTCAAGACCAGAAACACCTGTTATGTCCCCAGGTCATTTTTCTAACACTTAGGTCATTTTAGCAGACTGGCAGGGTACACACAGAGTGCTTCTTTTGGATCCATCATTTTGGCAATGCCTTTGACCTCTTCAACAGAAACGTGTTTTCAAATAAGCAGTAAAAACGTTACCTTCAAACTGAATGCAATTCAATGTGATTCTTCTGTATGCTTATTCTTCATACTGTTTTTGCTAGTTATCTGAAGTAGGGAGTTATTTGCTTATTTGGAACCATTGCAAGTGCAATGCTACTTCTTACAAGCCATGCTAGCAAGGTTTCGATTGAAAACAGCAATCTGGTCCTGCACGTTCCATTTCTAGGATATGGAGACTCTCATTTGTTTTTGTTTTACATGTATGGTAACTTCTCCCATCCTCTCAACACAGTAGCTACTAAAAATTTTAACAGATATTAAAAAATTACCCAAACGAAACCACACTTCTATCACTGTTTAAAAAACAAAAACGCATATGGTATTACAAAAGTTTATACAAAGGCAACATTTAAGAGTTTGAAAGTTACTTCTAGAAAAAGACACAAATGCTAGTAAATTAACATACAAGGAGAAGGATATTCCACTCCTTCCCCAAAAATGCTTTGATCTATTTTGAAATATCTTTTACCAGTTGTCTAGAAAATCAAAACCAGTCTTCAAGATAACATTGCTTGTACTAGTCTGTAAGGAAAAAAAAAAGAAAAGTCAGATGTGATTGTTAATTATGGTATTACAAGCTCAGTACTTGACTGCCTATCTACAAAAAAAAAAAAAGAAGAAATTAAAATGTCTGCCAATATTTCTTCACCTTGCTTTAGGATACCTAAGAATCTGCACACTAGAAAATGCTAGATGTGGAAAAATACTCACAGAGACCAAAAAGGCAATTCTAGATAAAAATAAAATTCTTGTAGTGGTCGGCAGGCAAAAACGTTATTTCTTTTTTCCAAATGGAAAAATTCATGAAGATAAAATTTCAGACTAGAGTGGGAATTGTAGAGAGCAAAACAAACTCAGAATGTAAGCGCTGCTAATTCAGTTGATTGCCTGTTGCAATGACAGCCAGTTCTTTCCAGAAAACTACACAGTTTAAACTTCATTGACAAGTTACTTACTAGGCTATCAAGAACATGCTCACTCCTGCAGTAGTGCACTTTTAGCCATGATATTTAACGTGATTTTAGTGTCGAGGAAGACTATTCGAGGGACACAGCTGAGTCTCTGGATTCTCTTCCCAGAGCACGGCTCTCCGCCCCAGAACAGGGAAGATAATCCAGAAAGGAGGAAATGAAGAAAATTCTATCATATTATTTTCTCTGCTACTCTGCTCACATTTTGATGCCAGAGGATTGTTTCTCCAAAGAGAGAAAAATCGGGCTTTTCAAACTATTTGTGTTAGCTAGAATACATTCAGAAAGGAAATAAAACTGTAACAAATGATTAATTTATAGGAAAGCAAGAAAAAGCCTCTAGCTGAAATGAAAGGACTACTGCAGTCACGATTTGTAGCAGAACAGCTCAAGAAGCATCATGTCTTAGCTCCAGAAAAAAATATAACTAAACATAAGGGCTCCAAATACAGAAGTGGCTTAAGTATTGTTCTCTCTCAAGGGCTGCCATTTACTCCTCTTGCAAGTATTTACCTCATCTAGCATCCTTCTGAACTTACAACATCTTGTTCAGAATTTAAACAACCACTGTTGGGAAGACACAGTAGAGAAGCAGCTATGTGACATGCTTAAGGCGTGCAGAAATATGCCAGGCTTGCGCCAGAGCGATGCAACATACTCCAAGCAGAAGTGCACAGCTCTGCTTCAAGAGCCACTCCTCTGCTTCACAGTTTTCAGGATTCATATCTCTGCCTTTTCTTTCCCTCACCATGCCATAGCCTGTTGCTCCCTTTCTTTTCTTGCAGATCAGCATCTGCTTTTTAAGTACCTTCAACTAGCTGTTGAGCTGCTTAAGGTTACTTTTTGTCCATGGGTTGTTTGGATTTTTTTTATTAAAAAAACAACATTGAGTCGGCTAATTCTGGAAGCTCATTCCATTCCCATTTTGGACTGTAAGAGAAAACACATTTGAGAGCAGGCCAGCTGCCTGGGACAAAGCACCGTGAAGTGGTTGTTGGGCTACTGCTTAAAACAGCTCAGAAACTAATTTTCCATTCACTGCTATGCTGTGTGCACCAATAAAGTATCCTAGACTCTAGTTCATCTACTTTCCAAGCAGATAAGAAAAAACAACCCTTTTTTACTTGTTATTGCAAGCTCTTTACCCCAAACTGTTAGGTAGCTTGCTGTCAGTCAGCCACTTGATGCCATGTTGGCATTTCTGGTATTACATTTAAGTGACGCCTTTATAACGTGCACTTTACTACATTAAAAAATTCTTGATTGAAACAAATAATAACAGTTAACATGTTGGTTCAAATTCACAGGGTAAAAAGCCAGCAAATACGGCTTAATGCTTTATGGAGTCCCTAATCTTCCAGAACAGCCTTGTCAGATTTTACTGTGATCTACAGCTTTTAAATCTAAGGACAGTGGATAGAACAGTCCTTACCTGTCCAGGCATTTGTGCATCTGTAAGTATAGTACCGTCAGTATCTTCCTTGTTTTTCCTAGAAGATGCCTGGTCCTGTGGTGGGTCAGCAAGAAAGAAGTCATCTAGAGAACTAGTAGGGAGTTGAGTGGGTCGAGGTTTCTCCCATTCGAGAGATGCAGAAGGTAGGCTGGGGGCGACTGACTTCTCTGGTTTCGTTACGCTGGGCTTCTCGGCTTTTGCCATCTCTTTTGGAGTAGACTCTTGTCTGTAAAAAGAGGGGAGGGGTTTCTCTCCTTTCTCCATGGACTTGATCTGGCTGGGGGTCAGGGACTGGAACTCAGGCTTGTCTCCTTCAAACTTGGAGCGCTCTGCATTTATCTTCCAGAAGGAGGACTCCTCTTCTTTTCTGGGTGCTATCAACCCATCAGAGCCAGGGGTCTTATTGGCCTGAGAAGATTTAGGGACTTGGACACCAGGTGCTGCTTTAACGGGCTGCCTCTGCTCATTCTGCAACTGGGCACCACCTTGTTCTTGTATGGACAGAGAAGCGATGCTGAACTCCATTTGACTCTGTTCCGGATTAAAGAAAAAACAGTGTTTCAAAGCCCTTCACAAAATCACAGTTTTGAACTTATGATCTTGAGGCATACAGATAACACCTTTGCCCCCGGCTAGGCAACTCCAAGACGGTAGAGACCATAGCAAAGATAACTTTTTTTTCTCCATAAAGGTCTATCTTTGTAGCTGCATAGAAATAATAATTTTTAAAAGTCTGAACCACAAGCACGCATAAGAGTCTTAGACCTGCTGCAGAGGAGTCAGGGAAAGCAATCGCATTCGAGTCACGCAGTGCCATCCAAGACAGCTGTGCAAAGCCCGCACAACACCAACACCAACCCATCGGAACAGCGGCACTAAAACATTAGACAAGTTGCCGATGCATTTAGAAAGCCATAGGTGTTTTACATGAAAATACAAAGCAAAAAAAGTTTTACAGTGCAGTCTAAAAGGCAGTCTTCCATTAGAGTCTTTGAAATAGCTGGCAACATGTTACAACTCCATCTACTTCCAAGCTAAAGGATTAGAGGCAATGGGTATGCATAGGTAAGTGGGTTTTACAATTGTAACGCCCCTCTGAAGGAAGAGAAACAACTCTGGCAGGACCAGTTCTTCACTTGTTCCAGAGCCTTGTTCTGTTTTACCTTGCAGTGCAGAGAGCTGTACTCATTTCTGAGTCAAGGAAGCAAATAACCACAGTTAAAGCATGATATAGATCTGGCAAAAGCTACGCAAAAGTGAACAGTATTTCAAAACATTAATTTCATTTATCACCACTTTAGTAATCCTGATTGTCAACTAGCTGGACATTCTTTTGGCTAATAAAAGTTAAGTCTTACTTCACTCTGAGGACCATGTAAGTGCTACAGTATTTAGGAGCAAAGCACCATAGCAAGTGCTAGAAAAGAACAACTTAACGTCTAGGCTTTTTATAAAATGGAACAAACAATGAAAAAAAATAACTTGCATTTACTGTTAGAGCTATTTATGGGCCTGATCAGTTTTGAAAAAAATTCAGAGGATATTTCAAATACTAGCTTTTGCTACAAGCAGTTAATAGATCCTTTTGAAGTTCACTACAGACGTGATGTTTTCCCAGTTCTACCTCATTACCTGGCCTTCCCTAAAAAAAACAACACGCAGCATCTATGGGCCCAAGTACAAAACAAGTCCTAGTTGCATATCATTTTCACCAGAAGCGTTTGATCTTGAGTCCTGCATCACTGTGCATGTTAAGTTCAAAGGGACTCTAGATCTAGTACGTCTACCATGCCTAATTAATATTCAGAAAATTCTCATCAAAGTGCAAATGTTAACTCAGCAACTGAATATTTCTAAAACTTTTTTTTTAAAAAAAAAACAGTCAGCAGCTGACTACGCATAATTTGATTCATAGACTAACATCTGACCTTTCTAAAGAACTAGATACATTAGATATTTTTTCAAGGTTATAGATAAGAAGGCACCAAGTTCCGTGTTTTCATTAAGAATATACTGTGTTATCAAAAGATGCAGAACATAAACAAGCTGCAAGTAATTATAGCTCAGCTAGAATGAGTGCAAGGAGACACGCAACTCCTACCAAACAGCTCCACACCCCACCCTGCCTGCAAAAAACTAAGAGGGAAAAATCTTAGTGCTCCAATTTTATTTTGTTTAAACAAAAGTCATGACATAAAGTTAAGAGCAGCAGACTTCTCTTTAGATAAATTCCACATAAGAAACCTATGGATGCAATGGTGTTGATGATTATTTACAGTGACTGCCGTTCACTATATTAAAATATAGGGATTTATTTCCCTAAGCTCATTTGGCAATACTACTGAATAGAGATTTACAACCCTGAAATTAATATGCTTTAAGACTTCAGAACAGACAAAATCGCAGCATTAAAATCCCACAACACTATACTAAATAGACCTGCAGTTCCCCAATAGCCAAAGGGAAAAAACAGCATGTATTTTTTAAAAATCTTGCAAGACTTAAGAACCTTGTCATGTAGGAATGAAAAAAGTGCTACTTTCTATCCTTCAACAGTCTTCCCTCTTCTGAGCAGCCTGTCCTAGGGCTCACACTAGAGGTGACAGCAGCTGAAGGCCACCACAGCAGCAGTCGGTTTTGGTAAAATGATTCCTTCACCCCCCCAGCCCAAGAGAGGGAAGGTTGGTGCCCAGAGGGCAGCGGGGCCATCATAGCCCCGCATCCATCGGGATAGCACTGGAAACAAAATCCAGGAGAAACACTGATGGAAGGGAACCAGGGGTCTGTTAGAATAAAAATTAGCAAAAGGAAAACCAACAAGGTGGCTTTGCCTTTCAACGGCAGCAAGGCAGGCAAGCAAAGCAGGGCCTCCGGAGATGCTCTTACGCTGTGGAGAAAAGCTGCTGCCTGCAGTCATGTTTAATGTTCTTTCATATGGGTCAAAATATCAACTCAGAGCTCTAGCTTGGAAGTGGCAGAGCACTTCTAGTGCAGAGAGGAGTGTGGCCCTGCAGCACAACTTCAGGCAGTTGTAGCCTTTCCAATCCGCTTGTGGACACATTCTGGAGAGGATGCCCTCTTTGTCCTTTTACAATGGAGACCGTAGGGTGCACCTTTCTATTCCAGATGACCGGACAACCCGACAGTTAAGATTGCTTGTTTGTGTCACGGTATGCTTTGGAGATCAAACAGTTCATAACCTGACACGGAAAAGTCTGACTGAAAATATTTCTTCAGGAGTTTGCTTTCTCCCTGAAAGAAGGCTAAGACGACAGGACTACCTTGACGACGGGTTCTGAAAGCACTGCATCTCAGCATGAGGAAAGTACAGGCCCGAGAGGTCAGATGTATAATTCTGCTTCTAGCATTTAGCTTGAGCAGCCAAGACCTTCTGCAGACAAGTCACAAGTTATTCTATTTCCCTTGAAATATATAATGCTTCTACTTGACTTTCAAGGTTACTTTAGACATCCGAACCCCTATAAGATGCAGTTGATGTAAGAAAAATTATCAATATGCAATATCTTTGAAGTCAAACAACTGGCATACTATAAACACCCTTTCTCCCTCCCCCCAAAAAAAACCCTCAATAGAACAATAGTATAAGCAGGGAGATAATTTCTTGTGGAGATGGAGGAGACCCATGTGTGAAACACCCCATACTGACATCTAAGTCATGAAAAGTACTGCATGTTCTAATGAGTCACGAGAAATGCGTATTTAATTAGTGTTCTGCTCTCAATTTCTTACATCAGATTGCAAGCTGGCAGTTGACTGGGTCAGCAGGAGGGGGAAGGAAATGACATTTAAAAGACAGCTATACTCCCTCCCAAAAAAAGAATAAAACCAAAAGAAACAACCACCTGCAGTGAGATTTGTCAGTCAGAAACAAAGTGTCATTTAGGCACAGTTTAAGATTCTAGAGATACGTTTTCAGGGCCCCAGATGTTTTCACAGATTTTGTACAACTTTGAATGAGCGGCAGTTTCTGTGCTTTAACGTCCCATCTGAGCAATAAAACAAAAATACTTTTTTCCCGCCGTTTGTCCAAATTGTATTTCTGGGAACTGTTTAGCCCAGAAAGTCTCAAGAATTTATAGACAGGCTAGTACAGTCCCAACTGCAATTTCCAGAAGTTATGTGAATTCAAATAAAAGCTATTAAGAGCAGTAGTATTTTCAAGGTATTGCAAGAGCAACTAATTCTCGACACATTAAGAAAGAGTGCATGTGAAAACATGCACAAAATATGATTTCAAGGCAGAGAAAACCTCTAAGCCTGTGTTCTTTTCGGTCTTATCCAGCTGGTCCCAAACCACTGCAAGAGTTAAAATAAAGGATGCCTAGGTCTTGGATCATTCTTCTGTCTAATAAATATAGGTATTATCTAAAATCACAGTTTTTACAAAGTGGCACATTCATCTTTTCTTAAAAAGACCCTATTTAAGGTATTTAGGAAATTTACTTCTTGAATTTTTTTTTAAAAAATAGACCTAACTAGTCTCAGAGCAGTGATAATCCACCAAATTGTAATACTATCTGTATAAACTCACAGGAAACAATGTATTCTAAAAGAGAGGAACCATATACTAGGAACGTAATGATTTGATCATACTGTGTAAGATAAGATCTCAGTTTGTAAGTCTATATTAAAAACAAGATGACCACAAAGAACCCAGGAACTTTTTTTTTTTAAGCATCTTATTCACTCCTCAGGAATGTGTAGTATTTCACTAAATAGTTAAGCCAACTCAGCCAAAACAAATTGTTTTGCTTGGCAGCCTGAAAAATCCAAATTGTTGAGACAAAGACTGCAGAAACACTGTCAAAAGCAACTTCTTTTAAGCATAGCCTGATATATGCATAGGTAAGAAAGCCAAGTTTAAAATCATTTAGAAGATGACTTTGCTTTGCTGAATGGACAAAACCAAAATAAACATGGGACTCAAAGTAACTGCAGTTTTTGCTTTGTTTCCTGTGCACACCGTGGGAGTTTTGGAGATCTTTTCAGAGTCAGAAAGAATTCCTTAGCTCAGCAGGGACCAATTGCAAAGGCAAAAATAGAGAAAAGCGCTCAAAACCGATTTAAGTAATTCTAGTCCATACAGAAAGAGAATGCCAAAGATACACAGCATGAAGCTTCAGAGGAGATCTGCTCTTGGGTGACACAAACAGTGTCCCAGTCTGCCACTGCTACTGGCTACCCTGAGCAAACTCGGGTATGTGCAGCTGGTATGTGCACGGTTTTGATGTAGGTAATTGAATCCTCAGTTGAGAACATCTGACCATTCAGATCAAAATAAATCTTGAACACAGCTACTATTAACACAAGTTGGTTTAGGTTTTTTATTTTTTTTTTCTCTCAAGGACTAATAGTCAACAGTAGCCTTAAAGCACTGTGTTTTAAACATCTGCAGTCTAGATTAAAAAGGGAAGGGAAAATCCAAAACCTCAGGCATCACTCTTCTTTCCTTCCAAGGAAGCATTGCCTTTTATGTCAGCTTGATAAAAATAATCACACCAAAGTAAAGTAACAACCAATTCTAATATCAGGCTGCTAAGGAAGAAGGGGATAAAAATTATTTTCTGTCATTTTCCTCATATGAAAAAACCCAAACCAAAACCACAAAACCAACTAGGACTTGTACAAAGAAGGATACTGACAACTGTCTTTAGTTTTAGATAAAGGAAACCATGTTTTTTGTAAGTGCGACATATTTTTTTTCTTTCTAAATCATCACGGGGTATAAATCACTTCTGTAGGAATATAATTATGGAATTTAGCCAGGGAGGCAGCAACCAGATTATTAAAGGGATCAAAGCTTGACACTTTCTCTTCTTCCTTTTTTTTTGATTTATTTGTTTTTAAACACACCTTGAAGGTGTGTTTAAATCTTTTCATCAAATATCTGATAGACTGCTGAACGTGGAAGAGAGCTGAAGGAGGAAAAAGCCAGGAGTTAAAAAGTACAAAAAGGATGCTCCAAAGCTACCTTTGCAAGTATTCTACCCGTATCAAGACCAACAAATTTTCAGATGTGCATGTGTCGGTTTTAAGCGTTTGGAATAAAACCTCTTTTAGCTAATAGCTAATAATGTGTTAGCTGAGATGGCAGACTGAAATTGTATTTTCTGCCCACTACTAAATTAATTTTTTAAAAAACCCACAACCAAACAACAAGACACCAAAGCCAGAAAGTTCTGAGTTCAGGAAGAGTTTTTTCCAAACTCAGGCATGATTTTTGTTTTCCATTTATAACTTGAGGTCCGTGCTGAGTTTCACTGAGTTTTTACTTCAAACAAACCAAGAAACCTCAAAGGCTAAACTCAGCCAAAATGTCAGCTTTCATCTCACTTAAACCTGAAGCCATAAATAGAATGCCCTAAATTCATAAACCTGGCTTTAGCTCCAGTTAAAAATGTAACCCACATTTCAAGATGTGTTATGCTCATGAGGACTCCACCCATGAACCAAATCACTCCCTCCAATTCCATCCTTAGTTTTAAAATGATAGCTCATGTGCAGTGCCATGAGAACTCCTTGCTTCCTGAGTAGTTTTCCTTCTGAGAAGTGCTACAGTCTTCTACTAAAAATATGAGTATTTTAAATGCTGTCCAACAGCTAACTCAGCAGCTTACATCGTGTTTCTGCTTTGTTTGACTTGTTTGAAGGTTTAAAAATAAAGAGGTAAAACAAGAACTCTAAATACACAGAGCTAAAAATGGTGGAGATATTCATGCAAGTGTTTGCTGTGATACGAATGACTTCAGCTGTTTCTGTTTAGAATGAGAACACAGAAAGTTTGCTTTTGACAGAAGTGAAATAATCAAGCCCTTCAAAAATGTTCTGCCCCAAATGACCGCAATTTAGTACACTCTTCTCTGGGTAAGTTTGACAGTCATGGAATTAGGGTATCCATTGCACTAGGAACCGTGAGAAAAATTTGTCTATACACAATCAACTGGAATCACCATTGGCGTCACTGTAATGGCTGAGGCTCTGGCTTGCTGAAAACATGCCCTCCTCTCCTCTTTACTCTTCTCATTACTCTCCCAGTAACTGATGAGAGTTACAGAAAAATAGTGACTTTGTTCCTTTACATTTCTTAATCAAAATGTTAAAAAAAAATAATTAAAAAGCCTCTTGGTTTTACTGATTTACACCTCCACTTTCTCCTTCTCTGCAAAAGCATGAAACGAACAATGCATTCCCTTCCTTGGCTAAGACAGCACACGCTCACGCAAAGCTGCAGAAGAACGAAGGAATTCCATCATCATGGCAATAACGTGCAGAACACCAAACTAAACCCAAAACTCTGAAGTAAAGGGGGATCAGCAAAAAGAATATTACGGAAAGAATAACCCATCATGGATTAGAGCCTGAGAGTCTGAAGTAACACTGGGAACAGGTCTGGCTCACAAGGCACCAAATGTGCATTACAACACATCCACCGTACTGAACAGCTCGTGCAGGTCTCTTCACTATTTCCCCACGCAGGATCAATCAGGCAAAGATACTTTTTCCTCAGCCGTTACCCTACGGCGAAATTGCCTTCCAGTATTAAAGTTCTGGTTAGGGAAGAGATCAAAGAGTAAGCATGAAGCAAGATCTCCACCTTTAGAAATGGAAGACTCAGCAGTTGAAGGATTTGGCTGAAAGGCTGACACACTAGGAGGCACTGGGGAAAACAAACAAAAGGAAGTATCCACACCAAGCAACCAACCCACACCTAGGAATGCCAGGCAAAATAGACTTTCTAGAGTTACGTAAAGGAAAGGCTCACACAACTTTTTAATGTACAGCTGAGGCACAGCTTTCATCTCTGGTCAGCGAGGAGGGAGGGGAGAGGGAAGCATGGCTTGATTAGCTGAGACAATTATTTCTAAAGCAACCTCCTCCCCGCCTCACTTTTCTTCAGCAGCCACATGGGTGTTCCCATATCATTCTGTGATCCTCCCTTCATTAGAGGAAAGCATGAAACCAGAGCATCTATCCACTGTGGTCCCTCATTTTTAAGACACCACAGGATAGTTAACAATAATCTTAATCAGCAAGGGATAAGCCACAGGCTGGGTTTAAAAACACTTCACTAGACATACAAGCATCTAAAAACATGACAACTATCAATTAAAGAGAAAATCCATTTGAGTGCAGATGAATCTTATCATGGATCTCTAGTCAGCGCATTACACGAAGCACCATCTCCAGGAAGTTCAAGAATTTGGAACTTATAAAATCCTATTAAGAGAGAGCTTAGAAATATGATTATAACTGTCACATTCCCAAAACTGAGTTTTAGGGCTTGCACCATAAAGCAAGGGATAGACAACACCACTGTCTCCCAACATACGATTTATTTCACCTTATTGTCAATGGAGTCCCCATCCTTCTCACTACTTTCCCTTTCTTGGCAGCTTCTCCCAAGGACTAAAAGCCTCTTTAGAACCATACTAAAAGCCAGCAGCTGCTGCTTCTAAGTGTCCTGAAAGACAGGAAGGCTTCCCTGAGCCACCATGCTCCCCCTGTAGGAAATCCTCCAACAGGCTCCTGAACTACCACGTAAGTGACTTTTAAGGCAAGTGAAGACCGGCAACGGCTCCTCTTAAACTCCAGCCCTGTAGGCTGCAGGCACACAGGAGCCACATCAACTTCCAGCATCTGCAAAGCCCAGCTGGGGTGCTGGCCACAGGCAGTGACCTTCAGCAGGGAAGCCTGACAACAAGTCTAGGGCCAACTGGATTAATTCGGTATTCACTAGCATTTCCAAATAATTGCTCTGCATTAGGCTAAGATTATATTCATAAGCTCATACATGATTATCTACATAGCTCAAGGGCAAAAATTTGAAATAAACAGGGGAGAAGCAGCTTTCTCTAGCAGATGAAGCCAGAAAACACAAAGTCTGAAACGTGTGATTAACATGCCCACTATACTCAGTTGAGTATGTGGTTTTGCTCCCAGAGTTTCTTCAACAAGAAGAATTAAACTTGATTTGCCACCACAAACATGGCACAACTATATTTCCTCCCACTGCAGGTTCAGCAACATGGAGAACTCTAGCTCTGTGTTAGCCTTACAAGAATCCCATCACAAATCATGCTTTAACAAAATACTAGAAGTAAAGAAAGAGGGAAAAAAAGGGAAGAAAAAAGAAACCAATAAGAAACCACAGAAAAATACATTATTTTTTGAAGGAGCTGCCTTTTAGAGAAGAAATAACACAATGCCCCTAGCATAGTCCCAGGTTAACAAGTTTCATTACGTTATAGTGCAAAACAAAAAGATGAAGCATAAGACAGGCTTTAAGAAAGAATCTACTGAAGTCACTGGATATCTGTACCTTTCTTATCCCATTTTCCAGATACTTTACTCCTGACTTCAAAAGTGAAATGCAGTTACATTTATACAATATCTGACACACTAGTCTTGCTAGACACCTAATGTTGTGTAAAATGTTTGCTAAACATGGAAAGCTGTTTAAAAGTTTACAATGAAAAAAACCAAACAATGTATAACAAATCAGTTTTACACTTGCACATGAAACCAGAACGTCAGTTCATTAAGTACATTTTGTGTTTCTGCTGATGTAAATTGAAGCACACCAATCCTGTTTCATTTGCAGGATAATCACTTTACACAGCTGTCATGAAATAAAGGTGACATCAATCTATCAAGTCTCAAAATAAAGACACTATAAATGCACAAGGAATGGTATAAAATGACAAACCAACATTAAAAATAAAATTGCTGCTTATTTACCTTTGTTTCCCAGGAGAATGGAGCCGAGTGTTCATCTTGCCAAGTTATGTCCTGAAATAAAATTCAAGAATGACTGAAAATCAAAAGAACAACTTTACCTGCTCAGGAGCATCATACTATGTTGCACTGCTGAAAGTAAAACAACTGCTACCACAGAACTTGCTAAAAAGCAAGAGCACTACTTAAGAGATGGCACTAATTACATTTTAAGATTCACTGGAAGCTAGTTCTCTTGAGGGGAAGATTATCGATTCGTACACCCATTTAACCCACAAAACAGATGAAGGTTTAACCTGGTCTAAACGTCTTGGAATAGTTTCTCTACAAATAGCTTTATCCTATTTCCAGTTTTTTTCTAGGCATTTTCTTTGGTAGCCCATAGCAACACACAGGGACAGAAATAACAATAGGAGCAGAGGCCTTAGGGAAATAGAGTCCCATTTCCTCCTCTCCACAGACCACAGCGCACGTGTGCAACCAGGCAGTCACGGGGAAGCAGAACAGCTGCACGGCCTTCGGGCCAAGCCACAGCTGGATCCAGCCCCGATGAGACACATCATCACGTCACCCCAATGATGACCAGTTTGAAAGAAGTATTCAGTGCCGCTCAGAGAACCACATGGTGTCCAGAGTAAAATCCCAACCTGAAATAACTTCTTGTAAGAAGTTACTTGTCCGAAAATAATCTCGATCTATTTAAATAATCTCTTCGTGGGTGGCATGCCCTCACATATACATGCAACCCATGTTTTAAAATTAAGGGATGACAATAGATTGATAGATAGAGAGATAGATAGATAGATAGATGTATGTTCACATTTGCAACAAAACGATCATGCTCCTATTCCTAGTCGTGCAGGAGGCTCATTCGTACACTAGATGTTCCCCCTGGCAGAGGCAATGAGTTCACCCTCCACGCTGAGTATCCCACCACTTGGCCACACAGCCGGTACATCAGGGGAGGGCCAGGAGTCAGAGCAGTGGACAGAAGCGGAAAGGCCAGGAGTCATCATGCATAGGGGAGGAAAGGACAAGACCTGGGATGCTCATTTCACACTCCTGCTGTTTAGAGAGTAACAGAACCAGACCGTATTTTAAGCTAACATAGGAACCCCCCATCTTACCATGACTGCCCCTTTCTTCTTATTTCTGACCTCTGCCTTTACAGAAACACATTTCTCAGATGTCTGATAGCATTCTCCTGATCTGCCATCTTCTATTTCACCCCAGACCCTGCTGGCCAAGGGCTATTAAATCACAACCAGAAGCATCTGAAACAATTTCCCAAATATGAAAATGTGTCCTTCTCCAGCTATAACTCATTTGTGAAACACGAAAGTTTCTAGCAGCAAAGTATTTGTGGTATATATGAGGGTGATCCCATGTTCTTAAAAAGAACTGGGCTGATAGAGACCATCTAAAAGGAAAGTCCTGGCCTCTGCTGGACCACACATTCTGTCCAAAAAGGAAATTTGGTAAGGGCATTTTTGTCAAAACCACAAGTGTAATGCCAGGTTCTCTCATTCCAGGAAAAGGATACTCATATTTAGCAACATTTAAGGGAAGCAAAAGGAGTAAAAGTCTGGTTTTTTAGTATCACTTCTAACTTCTATCAGTATCTGCACTGTGAAGTACTGCTGACCGCATGGGAACACCACGCACTTAGGTGGGATGCCGCGCAGCAGGTGAGCATCAAATTATTTCAAAATAATTTTAGAACTGCATCCTTTGCCTCTGAAACTGGTCAAGTTGGCACTTCGCTTCTGAAGCACGTGTGACAGAAATCATGGTCCAGGAGGGAAGAGAGATGGGAGAGCCCAGTCATTGGATTGAGTCTGACACACACGCAGTCTGGACAAATCGGGAGTTGATTTCGACCATAGCAATAAAGGACCGAAATGAAGCTCAGCAAACAGCGTAACACTATTGCTGCTATTACAGCACCTTAAAGCTCCGGATATATAGGGGTGGCTGTCAGTGGGTTTTACCCAAGGAGTTAAAAGGAAGCCCTGAATTCTTGCCATTTACGGGACACACAAACCAGCTGTGGACCAGTTTTAAATTTGGGAGTGAGCCAAAACCATCCTCATCCTGGATGTGAGACAGACAGTTCTTTATTTTCCTGTATTTGAGGCAAGTGTAGACAGCACTGGAAGGGATACCCCTTTCACCCAACACTCCCTGCACATCCTCAACTCGGCAATGATACCACTGCTGCGAGCGAGCCCTGCTGATGAAAGGCTGCCTGTAGAGGGATAGGAAAGCAGCACAGGGAAGGCAGAGTGAAGGTATGAGGTTGTTGTGCACCAGGGTAAATCACTCCCCTCAGGACAGAGCAAGTCAGCTTCCCACTTCATAGAGTCTGATGCCTTTTCAAGCGCCATCGTGCTTGTTGGCACCTCAGCTTGTGACCTCAACCTCCAGCTTAAGAGACGGAAACGAATTAATGGTATTTTGGTACCAGTTGTTGAAAAGTTCTTGTCAGGTCCCCAAGAGAAAAAGACAACAGATTTTTCTTCTGAACAGGATGGTTCATTGTATCTCAGGCTGCATAGCCCAGCACACTTGAGAGCCATTAAGCCTGAGGAGTGTTGCCCACATTCAAGGGGTCTTCCATGGGATCCAGCAAAGGATAACACAGAATAAGACACAGTTCGATGATACAAAGCCTCAAGGCGTAGATGTCTATGCACTTGAAGCTAGGATGAAGGAGACAATTGGCAAGTTCTGTCCATTGTCAGGGAAGGAAGTTTGTGGCCTCCACCTCTCGTGCCCTCAGACAGAGGACATGCCGAGAACCAAGTGGGAAGCAGGTGAACAACACAATTAAGCAGTTTCCTGCCTGATGTATGTGATTTATGTTTATCATCAACAAAAATTCAAGAAATAACTTTGCTTTCTGTAGAATAAACAAGTTCTCACATGGTTGAAGAAAATGAGAGCAAAAGCATCAACTATTTCAATATTCACAAAAGCAAATTACAAGTGCAGATTCTGGAGGATAAGGATTCAAGGCTATTTATCATCCACACAGATTAGAAGAAATCCATATCTGATCAGCTTTTGTTTTCAACACACAACAAAGCCTTCTTCCAGAATCAAAGCAAATAAATAAACTTTTGTTCACTCAGCATTAAAGAATCTATTTGTAAGAAACGAGGCCTCATGAAACATAGCTAAAAAAAGAAAAAAAAAAGAGAGATGCAAAAATCTGGTCATACACTCGACGTCAACAACCAGCTGCAGAATACACAAAAAAGAATCACAAACTACATTTGCTATACGTAGGCAGCTTGTTGCAAAACAGCATCTGAATTTCAAAATGGAAGACATTGGCAGAAACGTGACAGCACATCCGACACGAGCATTGCTTAGAGCAGCTGACTGTAACCAGGCAGTCACAAGCCCACAAACAAAAGCATTTTAGGAGTGTTATCAGAATAGGACTTGCTGGTTATTGGGGTTTAACTGCACTCAAAAGCTGTCCTACGTTTTGGGGTTTTTTTTGTTTGGTTGCGTTTTTTCTTTTTTTAAAGCTTAAGTTCTTCAGACTATGCAGAACAAGTACAGTATCTGCCTTCAGGTAGATAAGTCAAGCTTCCCTAGTAAAAGATGATAATTGAAGCTAACTGAACTCTCTTACCTGCCTTTCCTTCACATAATATATTCACCACTTCCTAAAGCATATGGCATTTTTTTCAATGAGAAGTTTAGTTATTTCAAGTCAAATTCTCTGAGCTGCAGAGTACTGCTCAAATACTCAATATCCCTTTAAAAAAAAGAACTAAAAAAGAAAAGAAAAATCAGACCTTAAATCCATGTATGCGTCACACACTTGTGGACAAAGAGGGACGGTATTAAGAGAAGAGTGAGAACTTGCTGCAAACTGAATATCTAAACTACATTCCACTTGGCTAAACAGGGAGGATCCAGTGGCATCAACTAACATCAGATCAGATGCTTAACCCAGGTTGACCATCACAATGGTGAAGGAGTGGCAGCCTCTCACACACTGCTGTTTCTTCCACGTTACCCTCATGATGGCTCACAATTTATGAATACATGAAAAATAGCTCATTTATATTACATTTATATTTACTCCTGGATTTTACTTCCAGGTTTGGCTCTGCTCAGTTAACCTTACTTTCTAACACTATGAGCATTAGACGTAAATGGAGAAATGCCAGAAATTGGTGGCTTGTTGGGTAAGAGGAGGCTCTGCTTGAAGCTTGCAGCCCTCAAAATCCCTCAGACAGAAGGACTAGGCTGTCTAAACACAGAAAATGATAGAGAAGCAACAAATAGTCTCCTGGTGCTGGGTCCATGATTGACAGCAAGTCCATCTTCAGCAAACAGGACAAAATCTCTTTCACGGGGCTGTTAAATGACTGCATTTGCCTGGAGGAGATGAAAAATACGTGCATGACTTAGACCACATGGCTAAATAAAACAAGATAGAGAGGTAAGAGACGTTGGGTTTTGCTAGGAGGAGGTGTTGGAAAATACCCAGGCCTGCAACCCTGTCAAGGTTATTGAGCTGGTGTATTCTGGGGTCTGCTTCAACAAGGAAGTCTTAACTTGACACGGTGAGGCCGATGGTGGACACGTAACAGCTGGTGCTGGCTGTTGCTGTGACAGCACGGCACACACAGGTAGATGCCAAGTGAATTGGTGCCACCCGCCCCAACTCGGTGTTTGAGAGAGAAACGCCGAGTTGGGGAATCAGGGAGCCCAATTCCTGTACTTCCACCTGTTTCATCAAGCTTTTTGAGAGTTTTAAAAATACCTTTGATTCTTTGACAGTGAGATAGGAGATGAAGAAAGAAGCTCCGGTGCACTGATCCTCCTTCGGAGCAGCATTCACAGCGCATGTACAGCTTCGGTTACTAACTCCACGACTGGCAATGCCGCAATGAGGAGAAGATGATGGAAGAGAAGGAGTAGTGGCATTCAGCTGACTGTAGGCATTTGCTAGGAGTCACACATGGTGCTGCAGTGCTCTAGCACTACACAATGACTGGATCGTGGCTACACGATGGCACGGTCTACGCGACGCCACGGTCCTGTTACTGCATAGCTGTTTTCTGTCACAGCCTTCCCACACAGCCAACGTACCAAAAAGGTGTTTTGAAAGTGTAAGAGATGCTTATACTTTGAGAACTTACAGTCCTGGGCTAAAAGTTCAAGAGACGAGCTTAGTGTTAGAAAAGATATATGGGAAACAACATGGGCGAGAAAGAGGGAACCGACTCTTCAGAGACACAGGACCACTAGGCATGTCCTCCAGACCACCTTATCGAAGTGGTCACATGCATAAAAGTGGGACTGAAATGGTGAGAGTCCTGCATGGGTAAATCATTATCTTTGGCATTCATCCTTGTTTTGCTTTCTCTGGAGTCCTCCACAGAACATGAGGTGAAAGAGATCAACTTCTCATGCTTAAGCAAGCACAGGTAGATCACTACAGATTTCAACATCAGTTAACAGGGAAGATGAGCTGCGTCCAGAAACATGAAGCTTTGGGAGCAGGTGTCAGCAAGAACATCAAGACCAAAACACTTGCACTGAAAGCGCTGCAACATCAACAAGCGATTTGGAGGTGTGCAGGCTGCTCCCTGTTTCCTTGCCTCAGGATATTGTACACCATGAGACAGGGTCTGTGGCCAGAAATGGTCCTCGGGGAGGGCTAGGTGACCATGGTACGTGCCGCAGCTACATCTTATGAAGTCGGCAGCGGTACAACCCAGGAAGCTGTCAGACCAGAAGGCCACAAGACAGTAAAGCTCTGTAGGAAAATCATTTGCAAGCCTGGAATGCTGAACCGAAATGGCAAAAAACTGTCCGCAGTGGCTCTGTAACAGCAGGACAAGGAGGAAAAATTAGTGAGCCAGGGCAAATGTCCAAGAATCAGGTTGAACGCCAGCAAGGGAGCAGGGGGAGAGGAAACTATCAGATGAGGAGCCAGGAAAGGCTCCAAGGCTCAATAGTGCATTGGGAAGAACTAAAATGGAAATAGAGGATGCCAAAACAAGCGGAATCTGTTCTTCAGAAATACGATTTATACTAACTTCAGCTTGGAAGTCAAAGAGGAAGTCAGTTGAGGCAGACATTTCCAGAATTAAACACTTTGCATCAAGTATTTTGACAAATCGTGCTTTCTTTGGTTAATGGCTACAATAAAACTAATACCAACATTATCTGTAGCCTATCTGTAACTTGGGGAAGAGGTAAAGAGAGTAACTTCCCAAATTTCAGATGGACTCCCTAGCTGTCTTGTCAAACAGGACAATATTACTCCCATATTGTGCAGCAAAACAACCTACAATATACTAGCTTTCCTTCTAGACCCAGAAAGCACAGCAGAACTGTATGAGACTGGGAAAGCTGAACATATTTATTTCCCATAGTCATTAACCTAAATTCTTTTTGCAACTTCAGGTTTAAGACTCCTTTCACTGGCTGTTTGCGCAATGCCGTTTGCTCTCTTACATCCTTCTATACACCTTCTTCACCAGGAGCTCTGATCTATTACTAGCAAATATTTAGCCAGAACTGAGCTTGACCATATGTTCTCTGACTCGCAGTACCATGTGTGGGCAGCATACTGTCACACCTTCCTGACAGGTGAACTGCAGACAGCAGTCTCCTAGCACAAAGGTGGTTGGGAACCACGATGACAAGTATCTACGTGCTTCAAACGCTTCTTATAAATCCCACTGCAAGTGATATATTGGGAGGAGGCTAAAAGCAGCGTTGTTCTCTTTAAATTGGATTGATGATTACAAATACAGAAGCAGACTTTTTTTTTTTCTGGTAGAAGTCACCTAAGTTAATTAACAATAGGTCGCTTTAAGATATTAGATGAATATAGTGAAAGATACTGGCTCTGTAACCATAACAAGATGTAAAAGAAAACAAAACAAAGGAAATCTCATAGGCAGAGCAAGAGAGATACAGTATTTGAAGAGCACTGTCAGGTCTCTGCAAGCATTTTTAGACCTTCCTCTTCAAAGCATTGCACTCGGTAACACGACCTACTGCTTGGGACCCTTACAGCTATGGATTTCTAGAAGGGCAGCTATGGATTTCTAGAAGGGCTGCCACATTTTAACGCTAGATAGATGGGCCTGGGAAGCTTCAAAATCCATACTCTTTGCCATCCATCTTTCCACACCCTTGTTTTTCCTGGCTTTTGACATGGAACAGGCTACATTTTTTAAGGTGTCAAAAATACCAGGGGCTGGAATGCTTTCAGTGTTGTATTTTTAACAGCGTCTAAAATTAGAAACAAAAAAGGAAGAGATTTAATTTAGCTTAAACATTCCCTGCCTCCCATTTTCAGCAAAGGGGCTACTTCCAGAGCCGCCTGCGGCCGTGCCCCGCTTCCAGGGGCTGCCGGCGGCCGTGCCCCCCTTCCAGGGGCTGGCCCGCGAGTCTCCGTTTCGCGAAAGCCGCTTCGGAGCGGCTCCCGCTTCTGATCTCGGACGAACTCCGGTCCGGTCCCTCTCTCGGACAAACTCACTCCGACTCGGTGCCATTCCCGCTTCCCCTCGCGGACAACGATCCTGCCCTCCCGTGCAGTCACGGAGGGCGGAAGGGGAGAAATAAAGAAATAAATCCCATCGCCGGGGCAACTCG
>NW_009722326.1:10228-47098 GCF_000703405.1 Apaloderma vittatum | reverse complement strand
TGAGTTATAGAGTCTTTTCCGTGCGTCACTTGAGTCCAGGAGTCGAGACTGGCTTGTAGCAGTGCCCATTAGTGGGTTTTCTTCCTGTGCAAGCTGTGTTTCAGGAGACTGATTTGGGAATTTCTCCCTTATCCTGCCACTCCTGTGACAGATGGGCTGTTTCTTGGTGAAATCAGTTTGTTTCCTCTCTTGTGGCCCTGGATTTATTGGATATTTTGTGATCATGCCTCTAGAAGAAAGATGCCAATGAGGCATTTGGATTAACCCCTTCTTTGCACTCACCTCACTCACCTCTCTGATCCTACTAGACTGGTGGGATCAGCCAGTCAGATCCTTCATGCAGATGGTAAGTACTGATCCTGCAACCTGTACAGACTGCAGACTCTCCAGGTGGCCAGTCCTGGCCCTCACCATCACAGCCTGGTGCAACTGCCCCCCTCCCGTCCCATAAAAATCCTCTGACTTCTTGCCACACCCAGCACCTGGGGTCTCACAGGCTGGGAGGAAAGGCTGTGGGCAGGCTGTGAAGCATGGCCAAGGAGATCCCTGCTCAATATCTCCCGCTTCCCCTCTCCACAGCCAGATCAGGACAGTCCTTCCCCTGAAGGACGGGGATGCAGCATGAAGCTGGGCAAGTGAGCAAAGAGGAGACAAAGGTTTTATGGGACGGTTGTGTGTGGCGGTGTGGTCTGAAGTTGAGAGGTGTGAAGATGAGAGGAGGAAGTGGTGCAGGAAGTGTGTGGGAGCAAGAGAGCTACAGAAGTGTGAAAAAACCCTTCATGTGACTGCCAGGAGGAGAAACCCTTCTCTAAGTTGGGAACAAAGTTCAGCCCTTCTCGTGCCTTCTCACCAAAGGGCTTTGCTCCTGCCCGTGTTCACCCTGGCCCACATGACTTGTGTGTGTAAGGAAAGACCTGGGTGATCTTCCCAGGAAAAACTCCAGGAGCACATGGCTTCAAGGCACATGAGCAGGACCGAAATCACAACCTTTCACTGTACTGCTAGTCCGAGAGACAAAATCTTTGACAACTCATGCAGGAAACCAAACCAACAAATTCTGCTGGAACTTGATTGCTGGCATTCTGTTAATTACAAAAATAATGCTACTTTTAAGTTAAAGATGATGCTTTACCTATAGAATCAGATGAAAACAAAGTTTTGTTTGCTTCTACCAAGATCTTTCTGAGAATAATAAAAAAAAACACTAAGAGAAACTTCCCTTAAAGTGATTTATTCAGGTTGCAGACCATAAACCTCTTTCTTCTTTTGAGGAGGTTGTTATTTTGATAGTCAGCAGTTTTGATGGTCTCATGTCAGGATGGGGTCAGGATAAAGCAGAGGAAAGGAGTGATGAAGCTTCATCTGTGATGAAGCCACAGAATTTTCAAAGACTTTAATAGCTCCTGATTGCTGCAAGGGTTAACATGAAAAGAATAGTTACAAAATGGGGAGGCGGATTACTTAATGGGTTGTCTTATGGCTGTATTTAATAAGATTAAAATCATCTCTTCCTTTTAAAGTTCAACTTTTTTTATGGTTTATGCTTATCTGAGGACTATTCACCTGCAGGGCACTATACCTACACTGGCAGATAGCATCTGAAATGGATTCCTGGAAGATATGCTGTTTCACAGCACTGGTTACCTGCTCTTCTGCCTTTATGGTATTCCCACCTGCTCCTCTGTTTTCTAGATTGGAATCAGGGTGAGATTTCACTTCATTTGTCTGTGATTTTGAAACTGTGCTTTTTGTGTTTCAGATCCAAAATTCTGTTGAAGAGAGAGGTAAGGATGCAATATTTTTATATTGGTGGAAGGCTATCAGTCATCATGGGGAATTATATTGGCTCATGTCGTTCGGTTGCTAACTTAGGTGTATTATTTCTTTTGATAGTTGATGATGTTGGTGGAGGGCAGCTTAGAAAGGACATTCCAGAAATAAATTCAGGTAAGTCAGGACAGTAAATAAGCAGTGTTGAATTATTACAGACATCTGAGCTACCCTTTGGGGATCACGAGTCTGCAGATGGGATGGTGCCAGAGGGGACTGAAAGCAACCTCTGTGGAAAAAAAGTCTCAAATGCACCATGGATATAGTGAGTACTGCAGGGTAATTAAAAGTGTGTGAGTGAACCCCAGTTGCTTCTGAAGAGAAGGGAGAAGACCTCCACTTTTGAGCCTGGTAGCAGTCAGAGAAGACAGAAAGGCAGGAAGAAGACACAGGGCAGAGGACAGAAAAGTCTGTAAAAGATTGATGTTGGAAAGGGAAAATGGAAAGGCCAGCAAATTTCCACAAGGATAATTTTGTAGGCAGCCCAAGATCTTAATCTTAAATTTGGAAACACATTCAACTGTTCCTTGGGAAGACTCAGCAACCCCAGTCCTGAACCTGCATCTCTCCCTGCTGCACTCCTCTGCAACACAACTCCCGGAGAGATCTTGCCAGTGGCACTAATTCAACTTCTGCTTTGTTGATGTGCATTTATCTTAAGTAAGTTGCTTGGTTTCACATGACCAGTAACTAAGATATGAAGTTTTCAAGTACCTTCATCCCCACCCCAGTGTTTCAGAGCAATACCCTGAGAGAGTTTTCATTTCCTGACATCGCCTCTTATCTGTAAGATTTCTCTGGCTTTGCTGACAGAATAGAAAACACGGTGTAGAGTTGGGCATTTTTTTGGGGTGGTTTGGGGTTTTTTTCCCTTCTTCTCTCCATATGTAGGTGAGGTAAATATAAGGTATTTCTGTAACTAAATGTCTGAGGATGAGCTGTTTATGCCAGGATTGTGTTTATAACATATTAAATGAAAATGTGACACTAGGAGGACCATACAGTGGCTGGGATTTGAGCTTAGTTTTGCGTGGATGAACTGGCACTTTTAAAAATAAGCATATGAAATTCGAGTCTCAAATGCTGTGGTTTTAAAGCATGGAAGATACGAGTCAGCTGCTTAAAACACAGATGTCTGTTGCTGGTTCAAATCCATCCCCTTAGGCACCGTGCTAGAAGAGGAAAGAGTCTTCCAGACTTTGTATTTACCAGCCCATGTGGATATTTTGGATACTCTGCATCTCAGATGGCACCAGACACTTATGTTTAGGCAACTGGATGGGCACACAGCTGTAGTGGAATCTGAGACAGACAGCACATAGATTTAATTCCTTCAGTCTGAGTTTGGTTCAAGCTGAACCTCTTCCCTCCCCAGAATCCTTGTCTTTCTCCTTTGGTGAATTTTGGTGATTCTGTGATTCTGTGGTCTGAAATCCCAGTTGATTAGTTCAGGTTAGCTAACTGGTTAGGCTATTGGATCACAGAATCACAGAATGTCAGGGGTTGGACTAACTTCTGGACAAATCCATTCCACCTCTATATCAACTGCAATGTTCAGAAGTCCACAGTGTTCCAGGATACAAGCCTAGGGAAAAAAAAGAATAAAATCTCCTCTGGGCAGGTGTTACGAAATTGCTAGGGAAATCTTAATTCAATCCCAGATCTTCCTTAGCTTCAGACAGAGGACTGGCATATTATAGTGTGGCAATGGGTGTCGGTTTGCTTGTTTCTGGGCAGTTACTGTTTAAAGAGAGATGGGTTGGTGGATAAGGCAGGCTGACAAATTGTGCGGTCTTGGGAAAAAAAAAAAAATTGTAGTCCCTGATGTGTTACTATGGCCTAAATGGTTGTTTATCTCATTTCAGAAACAGGAAGGAAGCTTTTTGAAGGTGATATTATCTTACCGGTATGTGCTGCTGATCTAAATCAACATCAGCAAGGGTGTAGATTGGGTTTAAAATGTTAACACAAGCATGTTGATCTCATTAACAGCTGGAGAGAAATGCTCTGAGAAACAGCTCCTACAGATGGAAATTTCCCATCCCCTATATCCTAGCTGACAGCCTGGGTAATAAGACTTTTTATTCTGGTAGCACTGTGTTACTTGCATTAGATATATTCTGGTTTTGTCCATCTCTCTGGGGTGCTTTTGTTTCATTTGATATTGAGTTATGCTGCATCAATGCCCTTGTTGTTGCTTGCCAGACATGTTGTTTCCAGTGTAACAGCCCCAGCGACCAGCTGGATGCTAACGAGCAGCCACTTTAACCAGTATCTGTGCATCTGGCTGAGATCTCTAGCTAATGAAGTCAGAAAATCCTATCTCAGAATATGCACATTGATCTCCTGCACTCTTCAAGTCTTATCTCTTCTTAACAGTCCCAGCTCAGAATAGGCAGAAAAAAAATGCAGATATTTTATAAGTAAAAAAGTTCAGAGGATTCTCCCTAAAATCTGATCTAATTTTTGCAATATTTTAAATTTGGAAGAATTTATGAGTAAAAACCTAATAGTAAATCAGTGTTGAAATTCCATGGATCTCTCCTATGTTTACTAGCCTCAAGCTCAAAGTTGACAAAGCTTGAAATTATATAATAGCATGCAATAAAATTTCCCAGCAAAACCTGAGCACTGCCCTGGATGTCCAAAAGCCTGCTTCCTTGTTTTAGTATGAGTTTATCTAATCAAATACATTATCTCTCATTACAATCTCTGCCAAAATTACTCCAGTCAGGGAATTCTCCTCTTTTCATCTAGGCCGATAATTTTTATATATGTTAATATTTTTAATTCATGCTTGTTCATACCTTCTATCTGTAATTATTAATATTTATAATATTATATAGGCAGAACAAGTACTACTGTCATCCTCTGCTGTGTGTTTCAGACCTGAATGCTAAAGGTGTCATCCTGCAGGCGTTTGACATGTTCAGGCTGAAAACTTGTGTTGACTTCAAGCCCTACGAAGGGGAACAGACTTACCTGAAATTTGAGAAGCTGGACGGGTAATTTTGTACCACCTTCTTTGATAGGATAGTTTTTCCGTCTCAGGAGACATTTGTTGTCATTCTCGCTTGGACAAAGGACATGAACAGCTGAGTCCCATCTCTTAGAATCACAGAATCATAGAGTTGCTTGAGTTCGAAGGAGCCTTGAAGATCATCTAGTTCCAATCTCCCTGTCATGGGCAGGGACACCTCCCACTAGATCAGGCTGCTCAGAGCCCCATCCAGCCTGGTCCTGAACACTTCCAGGGATGGAGCTTCCACAACTTCTCTGGGCAACCTGTTCCAGTGTTCCGTCCCAGAGCTTATTGTATTGTATTATCTGCATTTTATGTTCTTTTAATAGAAGAAAACATTATTTTATTTCCATTTGCACCCTAGCTACTGAAGTGGATTCATTTCTTGGCACTTTTTCAGGGAAAACTGCTATTAGTTAGTGGCAGGGTATGTCACTAGTGTTGGCATTAGCATGTAGCTTCCTCCTTGATTTCAGACGCAGGGTTTGGGTTTACCTGACCAAATGTTGAAGCCATCAACCTCTACAGTTATGCAGGTCACCATGGGCTGCCTTTGTAGTCAGTGGGACGGAGGTGAATCTTCTGGGCCACAAGACCAGAAATCTAAAATAGGTCTGGTGACTCACATTCCAAAGCCTGTTACTATCCACAGACTGTAACGATGCCAGGAAATCTAACTCAGTGGCAGATACCAACACTGTGACTGTCTAAAGTTAGGTCAGGGGACCACCCTGCTTTCCGGGACGAACCAGCAGGAAGCTGGTGACACCAGCCAGTGTCTGTGCCTAGGATCCAGTGTAGATCTCCCCTTGGGTGCTGGGAACCTGGTGCACGCCAGATGCAGAGCGTGCACTCACTGCCATCTGGGGAGGGCCAATCGTATCTGGGACAGGAACTCATTGCCAGGCTGTTGCAGGATTCTGAGGGTACACGTCATGCTGTATTTTGGCATCGCAAATCTAGTCTGGACAAGACTGGAAAACTCAGATGGGAAATTCTAAAAAATGTTATTTTTTTATTTTTACCTTGATCTTGCAGTTGCATTAATATGTAGATGCAAATCATAGAAGGTATTATGCAAAATGAGTGCAATATCTGAGTCTTTATCTCACAGGTGCTGGTCTTATGTGGGGAACCTTCAAAGTGGCCAAACAGTGTCTATAGGAGAGAGATGTGACTATAAAGCCATAGTGGAACATGAGATTCTGCATGCCCTGGGATTTTACCATGAGCAATCCAGGACAGATCGTGATGACTATGTTCAAATATGGTGGGATGAAATTATTGAAGGTATGATGCAGGTTTGAAATGATTGAGAATCATCTGTAGATGCATGTTCCTGTTGTTAGAATGCTAAAACGTCTCTGGTTGAGAATGGCTGTCTACATGTTGACAAGTGGATAGTTACTTAATCACAGGCAAAGCGGTTTGAAAAGGGGTTATGTGCTAAGTTTTATTTCTGGTCTTACCTAATCCCTTGACTGTGTTTTTGTCTAGGTTATGCCTATGCGTTTGACAAACACAATGACACTTTCCTTGATGATCTCAATACCCCATATGATTACGAATCCGTCCTACACTATGGACCATACTCTTTCAACATCAATAGCAATGTACCTTCCATTACAACAAAAATTCCTGAATTTAATGACATCATTGTCAGCAGGATTGACTTACTGAGACTGAATCGCATGTACAACTGCAGTAAGTTTCTCAAGTGTATTTGGAAATCCTTACTCAAGCTTCATGATACCATGGATGGAGTCACATGAGAAAAGTGGGAACATTTCACCCTTGGGATCCTTTCTCACTGCTAAGAGAAACTATATGTCTTCTGCAGCAGCAAGCTCCATGGTGGCCATATCCCTATTGATGATAACAAAATTTTCAAGTAATGGTAGTTTGGAATTGAGGTTTACAAAATCAAAGTATTTCAAGCTCTTCTTTCTGCCTGTGTGATATTTGATAAGATGGGGTCAGGAGCACAAATGGGGATAATCATGCTTTGAGCTCCACTGCCAAAGCTATGAAAGAAAATACTCTAGAAGCTGTACAGTACTGACATAGTGTGTTAATGTACACCTGGACATTTCCTCTAGCTTCAGCAGAATTACTTCTGATTTACACCAGGAAGGGAGAAATGGACCACAAAGCCCAGGTAGGCTTAGAGGAAACGATGGATGTCTGAAAGGGAAAACTAGCACATAAGAACAAGGCTAGTTCCCACAAGGAGACATTCAGCTGAGAATTGAAGAAAGAGACGTTTCTTCCACGAGAAATCATCATTTATATGTGGTAACAAAGATGTAGATGTGAAAGTCAGTGTAGTCTTCAGATATATTAAGGACATATTTCCTGACGTTAAGTGTTGTATGTAAACATTTTGGAATGAGGTTAACAGCAAGAGAGCCTTATTTGATATTAATAGACAAGATAAAATATATTAATTTATTCCTGGCAGCTTCGAGCCTCACCTTCTTGGACCAGTGCTCCTTTGAATACATCAATATCTGTGGGATGGTGCAGACTGGACAAGATGGTGCTAGTTGGGACTACGTATTGGGCAAACCAGGAGATGAAGACTACACTTTGGTGGGAAGCTGTGCAGGTAACAGGTGCAGTTTTAGGTGGTCATTAGACTTTACCAAGCTTTTAAGAGATATGAGAATGAAAATGTACAAAGATAAGTCATTAGAAATACTCTTTTATTAATGTTAATCACTGTGTACCTCATGCTAAATACAACTCTTGAATTTTCAGATAGAAAGGTTAATAATTTTACGTGTTTAATCTCTCTTTAAATCTTCTCCCTACATTGTAATATTTCATGAAGAATTGACAGTTTCAGACTTAGCTGCTGTAAATTGGTGGTGGCTTTATTAATATGAAGGGATCTGCACCAGATTGCCATAAGTGACTTCAGTGAAACTCCATAGAATTTAGTCAGGTGAGACTCTCTTCCTTTTATGCATGTATTACAGGTTTTTGAGTTATTTTCTGGTTTTTATTTAAGGCTGAAAAAATCTTTCCGTTTGCACAGGAGTTCACTTGATGCATCCCCACAGAAAGACGTGCATAAGCAAATGACACCATACACAAATCTTGTTTGTAGAGAAATTCTGACATTGAAACTAATCCAGGATCATCAAAACAGGAAGCTGAATTTCAGCAATGTGTCACAGAGCAGGAGGAAACCACCCTGAAAAGACTTTTTCAAGGGAGGGGTTGTTGTGTGATGCAGAGCTGTACTGGGAGGGTGTAGCTGCTGCAAATTTAAAGTTTGTTGGAGCTGCACCACGTAGGGAGGCTGAAGAATTATCTGAGAAACAAACCTGCAGTGAGTTCTCCTCTTCTGAGGAGGGTTGCATGGGGTCCTTTTAATCAAGCGTTTGGCTCCAGCTGCACTGATTTAAACAGATATTGCACAAATATGTTTGTATTGAGGTTGGTATCTTGATTGCTGCCAGGACACAGAAGTTGAGTAGGGTGTGTTGTGGTCAGAGGCAGCGGGGCGAAAGTTAAACACCACAGAGGAGTATCAATCACATAGAATGAGCTTAGCTGGTCTGTGTACAAGTGATCACAGTTGCACATATCTGCTTCCCAAAAAATAAGTGATGGTTAGTCACAGAAATGTTTTATAGTTCAAGGAGAGGGAAAAAAAACCCCCTGAATAGAAAAGAAAGTAATTTCTGTGGAATCAGGAAGGAGAGAGCAAGAGATGGCTGTTTTCTTGCGGTTTGCAGGGTGTGCGTTTTGCTGACACTGTAAAGGGTCTGGATATGAGACAGAGCATGTGGCTGGGGAGCTGACAGTGACTTCCTGCCTCTCGTGACTAGTGACAGATAATTAACTGCCCTGCATCAACACTTGAAACTTAGGTAGTCAGCCTCTAGAACTTTCCTGAGAGCAAATGGGTCAACGGTTGTTGGAAAACAAGCAGCGTTATTGTGCATTTTTAGGGGATCTTATTGCAGAAGGCCGGCATGCTTGAGGGAGCACAGGGTTGTAGCTGGAAACAGAAGTGGAGCTCAGAGCTCAGGTGGTAATTCAGTTGTTGTCCTCTACACTGTCTCTGCTATTTGCATCATTCATCTCCCAGGCATCCATGTGACGCAGCTTGACAATGTCCTTGCTGTCAGGAGAGACAGCCCCTATAGAGAGGGGCTGTACCGAGGCTATTAAGCTGATGCACTTACTCAGGTGTCTTCTAGAAGCTGATTTGAAATTTGAATATACAAAGCGGGGCTGATGAGGGTGCAGGTGGTCAGGTTTTGAAACCAGGAAAATCAAAGACACAGAGAAGGTATCACTCTGGCCCCTAGACAGAACTGCAGACTAACTGGAAAGAAGGCAATAGTCATTTCAAACACATTAGCAGGAGACGGTGTGAGTCAGTAACACAGTAATTGGACTAGAAGTTAATAAATTCTTTACCCACAGCAGAAGGCAAAAATGTCTTCAGCTGCTTAAAAGGAAGACTGATCTATTGATAAAAGGCTTACGGGGCATGGTTTCTAGGCAAAGCAGAAGAGTGAAGGCCTTGATCTAACAGGACCCTTCCAGTACTTCCCTAGGTTGTCTTCAAAAAAATTCCCTGCCAAGGTTCATGAACTTACATTTGTACATTTGTACATTCCTACACTGGTAGGAAGGCTTACGGGGCATGGTTTCTAGGCAAAGCAGAAGAGTGAAGGCCTTGATCTAACAGGACCCTTCCAGTACTTCCCTAGGTTGTCTTCAAAAAAATTCCCTGCCAAGGTTCATGAACTCCTACACTCTGGTAGGATTGGCATTTGCAAGGTTTGTACTTGATTTCTAAAGTATGGTACTAAATATGTACCTTATTTAATCAACTAAACACTAGTTTGCAAGCCATATTTAAATGCATTTTCATTTTAATATTGATTTGCAGTATAGGGAGAATTCTTTTCCACTGATTTTTTTTCCTACTTTGAAAATTACTTTCTAGTTCAAGCAATCAGAAGGTGCACTAAAGCTTATTCAGCACTGCCATTTCATTACTGAACGGATCAAAAACTTTTTTCACACACTGTGTTTTGTGTTTCCCAGATAAAGGATATTTCATGCACTTAGATACAAAAGCTGGACATACTGGTCAGTCAGCTCTTCTGGAATCTCGCATCCTTTACCCAAAGAAGGAGGAAAAATGCCTTCAGTTTTTCTACAGGTTTAATGGAAGTCCTCAGGATAAGCTAGTTATCTGGGTTAAGAAAGATGATGGAACTGGAAATGTTAGACGGGTGAAAAAGCTGCACACTCTTACGGGTAAGTGAAAGCATGTTTTCATATCTGAAGTACTGACAATACTGGTTTATTGTATTAAAGTTTGCTCAGGTGTCCAGTGTAAGTCTAACTTGCACTTATTTCAGCTGAGTAACTCCAGAGTGAGAGCCCATGAGAACAGAATTTGGCTCAGAGGCAGTTTTGCTAAGGCTGTGCCTGCATTAGCTGGGATTCAGGGCATCAGACATCACCATCCAAGCAAACTGGTCACAGCACACTCGAGGGAGACACATCTTGATTTGGGATTGTGTCCTGGACTTTCTATTCTCACATAAATTTATTTCCCCTTTCAGCTGATGGAGACCACCACTGGAAATTAGCCAGCATTCCCTTCAGCATCCAAGATAAATTTCGTTACGGGTTTCAGGGCATCAGAGGAGATCCAGCCACGTCTGAGGGGGGGATTGCCATCGATGACGCCAGCCTGACAGAAACAAACTGCCCCACCAACATCTGGCACATCAGAAACTTCTCATCCCTTTTTAACAGTATTTCAAGAGGCGATTATATCATGAGCCCTGTGTTTTACAGCTCGGAAGGCTATGCCTTTGCTTTACAGCTGTATCCTCACGGAAGACACTCATCACCCTACGTGAATTACATGGGGATTACTTTCCATCTGTGCAGCAGTCCGAACGATGGCCTTCTTGAATGGCCGGCAGGACACAGACAAGTTGTCTTGTCTGTTTTGGATCAAGACCCTGATGTAATCCACAGGATGTCCCTCAGCCTCAGCTTTACTACAGACCCAAACCAGCTAGTACATGGTAAGTCAGAGCGTACTGAGGAAGAATATAGAAATGCAAGGGTTTGCTCAGGCTGGAGAAAGTTGCTGAAAGTCAAGAGACCAGGCTAGATTTGCTCTGCATTCAATACTACTGGGCTGACTGGAGATCAGCTTTAATTACTTCTACATTTTTGCACAACAGGCAGAAATGACACCCTGCAGTGGGACAAACCATCTATAACTGGAAGTTTTTCTTCTTTCTGCAACTGCTATCTGAGCCCAGGTGTTGGCTGGAATACATTCATGACCCACAGAGAGCTGCACTGGAAAAAATTCCTTAAAAATGACAGTCTTTTCATCTTTGCTGATTTTGAAGGTAGAGTATTATAGTATCAGAATCCACAATGGAACAGAGCAAGTACAAACTCTTCTGTTTGTAAGAAAGCATAAGAGATGGGGATGATTAGAAAATACCTAGAGTCATCTATTTCAGGAACAACGTATTTAAATGCCTAATGATTTCAGGTGCCTGGATTTTTGAATACCCAATATGAAACCCTGTGTATGACCTTGATTTTCTGGTCCCTGAAAATCAGATTTTCCGGACGGTTTATACTTCCATGCCTTGAAGATCAGTCTACTTAATGGAGTTCCCATTTGCCACCACACCTATATCACTCCTGATTTAAGAAAATTGTGGTTTGAAAATGATGTGGTTCTTTCCAGACCTTGGAAAACCAGCAGAAGGAGTTTTTGATTGAAACTTCTCTCATGAGGTTGCAATTTTTGGCAACCTTTGTGACAGCCATGTCATCAGCTGTGTTCATCTTACCTCATGTTAGGTGTCCAAAAATGAACTTTCTAGACTTCCTGGTAGGGCATTTGAGACCAAAAGGTGCTTCTGGGAGTTAGTTGATCCCATTCCATTATAGTTATTATGATGTGCTGATCTCCATCAGCTTCAAAAAAATCTCTTACTGATGACTAATGGTGGGTGAGATGAGTCCCATCACCCTTCAGAAGTGTGTTTCCTTAGGAAAACGGAAACCCTGCATATAAGGAAAAAATGTTTAAACCAGACCTGACCTGGTTGAGTGGTTGGAGCACTTGCCTCAGACAGGAGAGGCCAGCTGAGAGTACTCTGTGCGAATCCAGACTCACACTGCACAACCAAGGGCTGTGAACACCAGGCTGTGACCTCTCCCAGCAGGAGGCTTTCTCACTTGCTCTTCATGAAAAAAAATTTAAAAAGTTATGCAAAGTTCTTGTTTACAGCAGAGAATGGAGAAACTTTTGAAATGGGAGAAACTTTTGAAATGACAGAAACTTTTGCAAGCTGGTTCCCATGAATGCTTAACCTAATAAAATCAATCAATGAATAAATAATAAAATAAGACCTAATACTGCCTAATAAAAATGCAAAGAGCAGACTGCGCTTCTGGCACACGGCATGGCCCAGCGTTTCTGCAGGCTATGTAGGGCATTTGGCAGCACTTCGAAATCCCCTGTAGCAATAAGGAACACAGCTGAGGCCTCTTTGTGCTTTCCCTGATAGTGCTTCATATCAGGAGTAATTCATTGGGGGAAATTCAGTCCCACTGCGTCGTATGGGTGCCAGTGGTCCTGAAAATATTTGCAGCTGCTAGATGGAATTTCAGTGCAGAAATTGAAACACTTGTTAGGAAACTGCATTTAATCTCCAGTTATAAACGAGTTCAGCTTCATTTATAGATATTAAATCTATTATGGTCTTTTCTCCCATGTAACAAGCGATAGGATGAGCAAACGGCCTCAAGTTGCACCAAGAGAGATTTAGACTGGATATTAGAAAAAATTTATTCATAGAAAGAGTTGTTAAGCATTGGAACAGTCTGCCTGGGATAGTGGTGGAGTTACTACCCCTGGAGGTATTTAAAAGACGTGTAGATGTGGTTTAGTGGTAGACCTGGCATTGCTAGGTTAACGGTTGGCCTTGATGAACTTCAAGGTCTTTTCTGACCTAAGTGATTCTAAGATTCTGAGAGGATTCTATGATTATAAGGTTCCAGCCTCTGCATTTGAATATTCGTTTGGGTACCAGGGTGCCTAAAAACTCAGGACAGTGTTACGCTGCCCTCTGATGGAAGCTGGAAGTTGTCTCTGTGTAACCACTGAGGGTCTACCCCATGTCTCCCACTTCATAAGCCATCCCACCCTCTCTCCTCACCTCCCAGCTCTGTTTCAGATCACCACTGACCCAAGCTCTCTACTCTCTTGCCTCCGTCTCCCTCCAGCTCAGTAATCTCAGGATCTCCTGATGGGCTTGAGAAAGACACAGACTGGATCACAATGCATGCCTCCGGATCTCTGCCCTTCCACTCCTCCTCCCACCTCCTTCACTGGGTACTGCTGCAGCCTCTAGAGATATTTGGATTAATTATTCTGCTTCGTTTCTTGCGCTCGGAATCAGCCTGAAAGTCACCGCAAAATACACAATAGAACTGTACTATATACTCCGTGTATTAAAATAATTATTTTTTTTCTTTTCTTGCAGATCTCACCCCTTTGATTACATCTGAAGCCCCAGTCCATCCTTGAAGCGTCCTCAATCTCTACACTACAAGTGTAAACAAGTGCAAAAATATATTACTTCATTAAAGAAATTGTATTCTCTGGTTTCTCTGTTTTAAGAATTTGAACTAGATTTCCATTAGTTTTAAGAGACTAAACCCATAAGTTCTCCAAAGATTATTTTGATCTCTTAGTTATATCATCTTTTTTCTTCCCATGTTTCATTCTTTTTGTTTATCTTTGCTGATGGCGCTACTTACTTTCCAGTTTTTGTGTCTGAAGTGTCTGTCCAGTCTTCCCTGGCCAGAAGCACCAGTGCTTCACTTTCTGAGATCTCCTTCTGCCAAAACGATCAGAGGAGAACATGAAGGAAATCTCATCTATTGAGATCAGGACAGGGAGACCACTTAACACTTAATGATTACTGTCCTGGGCAAAACAACTTTTGATTAGGGAAATTAATTAATTAATTGTTTTAAAATTATTATTAATTAATTTATTGCCATTCAAAGATATTAGGAAAATGAGAAATAAGAACAAATCTAAAACCATCTTCTCCTCCCACCCATCCCTTCTTCCCAGGCTCAACTTCACTCCTGACTTCTCTACCTCTTCCACCTGAGCACAACAAGGGGAAATGGTATTTGGGTTATGGTCAGTTCATTATGTGTAGTGTCTATTGCTCCTTCTTCCTCACTCTCTTGCCCTGCTCCAGCATGGGGTCCCACTCACAGGAGACTTGTGACCCCATGAGGTCACTGTTCCTACCAGAAAACCTGCTCCAGTGTAGGCTCCTCTCCATGGGGCCACAGATCCTGCCAGGAGTCAGCTCTAGTGTAAGCTCACCATGAGTTCACAGCTTCCTTTGGGGCACGTTCACCTGTTCTGGCATTGGGTCCTCCACGGGCTGCAGGTGGACATCTCCATCTTTAACCTCCATGGGCTACAGGGGGACAGCCTGCCTCACCATGGTCTTCACCACAACTCAGGGGAATCCAGCACATGGAGCCTTCTTCATTGACTTTGGTGTCTTCAGAGTTCTTTCTTTCACATATTCTCACTCCTCTCCCCCAGCTGTTGCTCTGCAGTAGAGGTGCGGCTAATGTTGCTGGTGGGCTCAGCTTTGGCTGTCTGGAACTGTCTGGAACAGACTCTGCTGGACATAGAAGCAACTTCTGGTGTCTTCTCCCAGAAGCTACCCTCGCAGCCCCCCTTCTATCAAAACATTTTTACATGAGCTGAATAGAGAACGCATCTGGGGATACATATATTGTGCAAGGTGCTAAATCAATATAATAAAATGCATTAATGTAAAATGAGATAGCTGCATAACCATTATTCTCTACAAAGTCAAATTCATGTCTACACATTCTCTTTAGTTTCGTAGGTAATTTTTGAGTTAAGAGGGCTATAAACCAAGTGGTTTTCCGACTACTCTGATTTTGCTTCAGTGTTTTGTTCTTTTCTCACATCCGCTGCCACACATCTGTAAATCAGGGCCTTTGTGCTGTGTTTTGACTCTCTTTGCTCGACTATGAAAACAACTTTTATATGACATATCTTGAGATATACTTGTCTTTTTTTTTTTCCTACTACTGTGTCTGGTTCTGCCTAGGTATCAGTGTCCCTTGAAATGGTAGTTCATAAAAGCAAGTGTTGAAGAAGACCCAGAAAGATCCGTCCTCTGGGACCCTTTTTCTCAAAAAAATAAAAGATCTCTTTACTTATTCCTCTTCAGTGTGATCTTATACAAATGGCTTCCTACTTTGATCTGTTTGGGGAAAGAATGTTTACAGGTTGAAAGGGCTGATTACTTTATAGGGTTGAAGGACTGACTTTCTAGGATAGTCACTGTAGACAGGCACATTTCCTCCTCAAAACCTACTTTTATTTGGAAGATTCTTCACACTGAAATCCAGTGATTCCTGCCAACAACTACTGGGAAGCAGTGTGTGAAGCACCACCAGAGCATTTTTTTCTTCTCTTCCCACTCAAGTCCGCTGCGTTGTGCCGTGAGAGGTGGTCTCTGTGGCACAAGCCTTTTCCTACCTAACTGCTGAACAGAGAGGTGGACATCCACACCTTCATCACTTGTAATTTCAGATGTGAAATGAGGGGACTGGATTCAACTGGGTAAATTTAAGGCACTGAGACACTCCAGGGCACAGGGAACATTTGCAAAGGAATAAGAGGTACCATGCAGGACCTGTGGAGCCTTGGCTCAGTTAACCCATGTGCCCTCTCTGACCCAAGTCTCCAAGACAGCAAGTGCAGGACATGAGTTTGTCATCTCCGAAACTCACCATAAAAGAAAGGAACATCAAGCTGGAAGGACAAAGATCTACTGATATACGTGACCACCTCTGGAGAGTGGCATACTGTGCTCTGAGGCATCAATCCTGGGATGGGATCAGCTGTGGGAAAACATCATCAGGGCATTCATAATCATATCCCTTATCTTTAATCTTTACAATGTGATGTTAATTATTAATTGAAAACAACACTGGGACAAATTCTAATGTCACTGGAGTGTTATAAACTCAGCATAATTCTGCTTAAGTGTGTGACTTTCCTGCTATGCGGTTGAGATTGGTATGCTAAAACACAGTGGAAGGAGTCAGCAACTTTGGACCAGAGGAAATCTTTTTACTTAAAATCTGGGTGGGCCATTGCCCTCATTTGAACCCACCCAGCTGACAACACAGAACCATGCAGCTGCTTGCTCACTGTTACCCCCATCCCTTTTGGGATGAGGAGAAGGAAATTCAACAAAAGGCTTGAGGATCAAGATTAAAGACAGGGAGGGTTCACTCACCACTTCTGGTAATGGGCAAAAACCACAGTAGGCTTGGGGAGAAAACATCAGTTTAATTTAGACAATAGAACCACCACAAGTTTAATTAATCAATTATACCAGAGAAGGATAGTGAAAGAAGCAAATACAATCAGATTTACCTTCTCCCCTCCCTTCCACCCAGCTACCTCCTACCCCCAGTGGTGCAAGGGGAAGTTGATTGGGGGTTGTGGTCTGTCCATTACTCATTGTCTGTGCTGCCTCTTCCTCCTCAGGGAGAGGACTCTTTGCAGTTTTTCCCTGCCTCAACGTGGTGTCCCTCTCACAGGAAACAGTTGTCCTTGAACCTCTCCAACATGAATCCTTCCCACACGGCCACAGTTCTTCCCAAACCGTTCTGCCCCAAGTGCAGATCCCTCCCATGGGCTGCAGTGTTCCCAGTGACAGACCTGCTCCAGCACGGGCTTCCCTCAGGGTCATGGCATGCTTCAGACATGTCCTCTGCTTTGGCATGGGGTCCTCCATGCGCTGCTGCTTCCTGGGCCACTCACCATTTTTGATTTCCTTGGTCTGCAGGACCTCATCCCACCATCTCACCACGGGCCTCAGGGAAAGCTCTGCTCTGGTGCTCTTCTCCCTCTCCTTCGTCACTGATGTTGGTGACTGCATGGTTGCTCTCCTCATCTCCAAAACAAAGAACTCCCCATCACACAAGAAATGGAATTTGCCCAACATATCTCCCCTCTTAAATACTTTGATCACAGAGGCACTGATTGGCCTGGACTTGGCTAGAGGTGGGTCCAACTTTTACCTGAGCTGGAGGAGACTCTGGAAGTTTTGCACAGGAGCCACCTCTGCAGCCCCTCCACCACCAATAAACCCCAAAGCCCCATCCCTGGAGGTTTTTAAGGCCAGGCTGGATGGGGCTCTGGGCAACATGGTCTAGTGGTGGATAACCCTGCCCATGGCAGGGGAGTTGGAACTAGATGGTCTTTAAGGTCTCTTCCAACCCTGACACTTCTACAATTCTGTAATTCTATAAACCCATCACAGCCTTTTACCAGCTGCACTGAAGACATGAAGTTACCACACTCCTTCCCATAACATTCCTCCCAAAGTGGACTTAGGTAACTGATAACAGCAATGCCATCGTGTGCCATTTTTAGAAGGAAAATCTTGCTTGTATAATAATGTTACAAAGGTGAAAAGCTTGAATCTGGTTGGCTGATGTTCTGTGGAAAGCTCAGCAGCTTGCCCTATATATTGCAAGAGATGAGAGGGACCAGATTCTTTTCCCATTGCAAAAATGGGGTCCAGCATCTTCCCACTCTGCTTAGTGCTTCTGTTACGTTCTGTTTACTGTACTCCAGTCTCTGTAAGTAGATATGTGATTTCTATAGGTTCCTCTCTGCCCAGAGACATCTCATACCTTATACTAGTTGTATTTTATTCTCTTTCAGGTTGCACACCTCTCCAATGAAGCTGGTAAGCGCTCTGTGAGCTGTTCCGAGTTTTCAAGTATTTTCTTCGGCTTGCTGTGTGCCATCACATCTGAACATGTGTTTTTTCTGTCTTGCAGCAGCAGATGCTTATGCTGGTGAGATAACTAAAGATATTCCAGACATAAACTTAGGTGAGTTCATGTCTAAATTCTTGTAAGGTCTGAAAAATTGTGAGAAAAATGTTGAATTTTCAGTATTGTAAAACAGAGCTGGGTGGCTGATGGTCAGATAGTTCATGGTAACAAAAGAAATTAAATTGAGCTCTGAATTGCCTTCCTCTGGCTACGACACGTGAATCTGTTCCAGAACTGTAACTTTAAGTACAGAAGGGATCCAGATATCTTTCACTTTCGAAGCTGGGACAGATCTGTGGTGTTAAGACAGTGTCACGCTGTATCAACTGGAAAGGGTCTGCAGTCCCACCTGTGTTTTCCTCCCATTTCTATATGATTTTTATAAAATTTTACAGAGTAGAATACAACTTAGGTGTTTACTGAGCTTCTATATAAGTGGTAAAGAAATCAAATGGAAAAGCCTAAACACACTGTACCATCTTTCTCTATTTTTTAAATTACCTGTAATGCAGATTTCCAGGTATCCTTTGATGGTTCACTGTACAATATTCTTCCTGATGCATCACTTAGTTATTACTATATTCTCTAGACCATTGTCTCACTGTGTGACTGTTGCTGTTGCCTGAGAGCAAGTAAAAAATTTATCCAACTAGAAAACCAAATTTCTGCCATCAAAAATGCAGACACTGCTGAGTAGTAAACATTGAGTAGAAAGTAGTATTATTTTTAGCCCTGTCCCTATGTTTCAGTGTAAAGAGATTGGTCCTTCTTTATTTTCTGTAAATTCCCAAGGACATTAAACTTGTATAAGTAGGCTCAATATGGTTTATGAGGTGAAATACATTTAATATTTGATATTTCATTTACATTTTCTTTCATTAAACTACTTTTTCAGCTGCTGGACTGGACCTCTTTCAGGGTGATATCTTACTCCCTGTAAGTAATAAAAAACCTTATATCTTTCACTTGTCCTGATGGTATTTTTAAAAGAATCAGCCTTTCTCCCCACAGCAGATGTATCACCAGCTGTTAATTCCCTTTTCAGCAAAATGAGCGAAACGCTGTAAGAGATGAGACTGACAGATGGAAGTTCCCCATTCCCTATATTCTGGGTAATGACCTAGGTAATGTAAATACTTTATATAGATTTTACCTCCATTTCTTATTTGCACTGAGGTCACTGTGATAAAAAATTTTCCTTTTTCAGAGCCAATTCTCTCACATTAAAATTCACTAATAATTGGATGACTCCTTCATATCAAAAAGGTTTTTTCCTCTAAATTTATCACAATAAACCGCAATTTAATCAAATTCAATAATTTTTATTTTCAAACATTTTTCTTCTGGTCCCATGCATATATCTGTGTGCATACTTTACCTCACCAGGGTGAATGAGCTGCAGTGTGTTAAAGATGCTTTCCTGATGGATGTTTTCCAGATCTGAATGCCAAAGCAGTGATTCTCCAGGCATTTGAAATGTTCCGTCTTAAGTCTTGTGTTGATTTCAAGCCATATGAAGGAGAAAGAACCCACATATTCTTCAGGAAAGAAGATGGGTAAGAGTTGTATCAATTTCTGTTTAGTTTTACTGTGTAGAATCAGCTGGGAAATCATTCTATTTGACTTCAGCAGTCTAAAATTTAAGTCTAAGTTTGTTGTCAGCAGAGAAAAAGAGGCCACTGAGAAAGCAACCCATCTTACCTTCTGAGACCCAAAGAAGCTGCCTCTCTCTGCTGTGTGGAGGATATTTAGGTGTTGAACTTGGAATGGGCATCTGATGTTTGGATGATTAATCTTCGATGAGGTGAAACAATGCTAGGTTTTCATCAACTGCTTCCACTTTCCTGCCTTTTTTTCCATTAGAATTTTTTTCCTTTTCAGTGGTGGGTGAAAAAAAAAACCCAAACATGTACATCCTTTTAACTTACCAAAGATGTGGTTTTGAAATTAGGTTTTGAAATCTTCAGAAGACAAGTCAAAAAAGCTGTGGAAAGACAGTTTACTGAGATATTGCTATTGTTTTGATGTGGCTCTTTTTTAATGAAAGGTTCCCTTGAAACCTGGAAGGGCTTTATACTGAGAGAATTAGGTTTTCAGGAACTGTAGAGATTTCCTACATCTAAATGCATTTTGAAAGAACATCTAGAAAAGCACAAAAAATTCTTTACACTATTAGCTGTGAATAATTCTTGTTCTCCCAGAATTTCATGAAGTCTTACAGGCACTCACATATCTGCCCTTAGCTCTTCCTTGGGTAATGTATAGAATCATAGAATCCTAAAATGCGTTGAGTTGGAAGGAACAGTCATCTCGTCTACCCCACCTTCAGTAAGCAGTACGATGCCTCTCTTACAAGACAGCAAAAATCATGATTATTGGCAAGCTGGTGCTGAAGACCCTGGTATTGGAAACTTCCTGGTAGCATCTATTCAAGAATACATAGGCTCAAACTCTTTAAGTACTCACATTAGTGTGTTCGGAGCTCCTTCAACAAACTTGACCTGTGCTGCTGTGTGATGTGCAAATGATCCATCCAAGCAGATGATCTTTAGCTGTTGAGTCTCATATTACCCTTGGGCTATCCTACAAAGTTCCCAGAGAAAAGGCTGACAAATTCCTCCTCAGTCCTGATTAACTTCTGTTAAGTCACAGTTGAGGGGCTGGGCCCTCACAGAAAAATATAATTTCACACTTAGGGCCAATGTGTTGCACAGTTGCTGTTAAAAAGGTCCAAATGCTGCTATTGTAAATTTTCCTAGACCTTTTCTCTAGTCCACATCATTGCAAAAATCTCAGTCTGTCTTGACAATTTTACTGTTTCTATGTAAGTATGATATTTCTTGGCACGTTTCTTGTAAAAATGGCAGCTGGTGTTAGACTAAACTTCTGTGGATCTCAAAAAACAGGGGTGACCTTATCTGACATAGAACTTAAGTAAAACGCTGGCCTCATGCAAGTGATAGTGAATATGGTTTGGGGATTTAGTCTGCTGTCAGAGTAGAGTGTAATCAAGACATCCAGTCAGCATCTAATTAGTTGTTGATGTTATTCCTTTTTTATTTAAATCTTTTAATATTACTTTTAATCTAGTGAGCAGTCTGAGAACTTAAATACGGAGAAGAAAACTCTGCTTAGCAGACAGTAACATCTGTCTCTTTCTCAGGTGTTGGTCCATGGTGGGGGACCTACAGACTGGACAGAACCTCTCTATTGGGACAGGATGTGACTACAGAGCAATTGTGGAACATGAGATCCTGCATGCTTTAGGATTTTACCATGAGCAGTCGAGGACGGACCGAGATGACTATGTTACAATCTGGTGGGATGAAATTATTGAAGGTGAGTTTCAACGTTCAAGTCAGATTTTGTAAACTGCAGATTCATCAGTATTTTTATTTCCCTCCTAGAATTTAAGACCTCTGTAAAAATATGATTTTAGAAACACTGGGCCACACCTGAGACCACTATAAATCGATCTATAGATGTAGAGGATTTTGGTACAACTTGTCTGGTCAAAAACTTGAGACTAAGGCCAGAAGGGAGAGACTCTTCTTGGAAGCAAGAGGGCTTTATTTCCCCTTAGCTGGTCTGCTCTGTGATTTTGAACAAAAAGCTTCCCCCCTTTTGATAAGTCTGTTCTCTCTTGTCATGTAATGCAAATTTTAAATTTACAGTTTGTGTAATTGTAAATTTACAATTAGTGAGTTTTGAGGTGGCTCTTCTTTAATCAAGGGTCTTCTCAAAGTCTGCAAGGTTTTTATATTCAAGAGATTCAGGCTTTCCTGAAAGTGGAAAGACTTACTTTGTACATGAAGAAACCTCGTAAGTGATTGGATCAGATGGGACATATAAAACAGGGCTCCATCCTGCTCTCTCCTGCCCAGTGTGTCTCTGCAGGTTCTTGCCTTCAGGTTTAATATCATGAGATTCAGTGGCTTTACGAGTTTCAGTGAGCTCTGCACAGTCCCTGTGGTCCCTGGGTCATTTCACCTGCTGTCTCCCATAAGAACTGATTCTGTACTACTTAATGATTGCTCATTTGAAAAAGAGTGAATGGGAGCCTCTAACAAGTTCAGAAAGCCATGCCAGCAAAGACACCAGGTGTAAATTCTGCTTCGCGTGCTGATGATTTTCAATGTCAGTGATGGTGCCAACACAGGAAAGTTGTCCTGCCATTGCTCATGCTCTGTGTGGACAAACCCACCACTTCAGTCTCCGGGGTTGTGCACTCACCATCTCTGCAAATAAGTGAAAAATAAATGAAAAGTAGTCATCACCAGGGAGCAAGATTCAGGAAACATTGTGTTCTCTTTCGAATAGAAAAGAACTGCTGATACAAGCAATTTCTGCTGACATCTAAGAGCAGTGTCTAATGTTTTGAATTGCTCCAAGTTGAATGACCTTGTCCCTTGCCTCTGCCCTATAATTTGCGGTGTTATTTGGGGTAGCTGAGCAGTAGATGGGATGTGGATATTTATTTTGCAGATCATTATTTTTATTGTTAGGAACGGCACTAACAATAATTCACCTTATCACTAACTTGATCTTATCGTGAATCATGATGATAATGATATTAGTAGTATCTAGACTGACATTTGGGCCTTTTTTTTTTATGCACTGTAACTAATCACGTCCAAAGCAAGTGGTCTAACTTCTAATGAACTATTGTGAGCAACATGATATACAGAGGTATGGAATAGATAGACAGAACAGTGCCAGTTCTCTGTGCATTCTATTTTCTTTTTCCCCCTCAAAAAACATATCATTGAATTCTGGGGTATATAATTATCTGCAGTATATTCAATAGCCACAAATCTGGAACATCAAAAAAAGAATATAGATGATGGATTTCAATGTGACACTGTTCTTCATGGAGTCCTGGGGCTGGCCCAATATCATTACAGTCAATTCCTATATTCTATAGGTTTCTAACCACGCTATAAAAATCTCATTTTCCATTTAGGCAAATCCATTAAGTAGAAAACTTCTGAAGCCATTCGACAAATGTCTGCTCCTCTAGAGGAAAACAAGGCTCTGTGTGTGTGTGTGTGTGTGTGTGCATCTGTTCCCACATTAGCTATCTGTAAACCCTAAATGTAAAAACATGGTAATTTTTGCTATAACGCATTTTCATTCTGCAATGCAGTTATCTGGCTAGTAAGAGAAGAGATCCTCAGTTCATGTTGCTTTTGATAGAAAATTTATTAAGTCTATTAGACTTCAGAGAAAACACACAAGACAATCTAATGAGTTTGCCAACTTTCTGTATGGTTCGTTTATTTTAAAAATGCATAGCAGTTATCCTTTGTCTGGTAAAGGATCTTAAACGCCCTCATAATTACATGTGTCTATGCCCTGCCAAGATTTATTCCCCTTCTATAAAAAGCAATAGCACTTAAATAGCAGGATGCTTAACCTTCTTGATAAAAAGTGCAATTCAAGTATCTGTAAGAAAATAATCCCAAGTTTTTTATAAACTTTCAGGCCTTGGACTTTAGATCTTTGTGCCCAGAATGGACTTGCAGAAGGGAAGGGCAGTTTTTACATGGAGAAGCTATAATTATCCACCAACACAGTCACATGATGTTTCTTCTTGGAGAAAGAATACCAAATACTCGGAAAATATTATTTGTAGTTGGAAGTGCTGGCAATCTTTCTTTATTTCCACACTAAATTATGTGAAATGGTTGCCTCTTTCTGCTCTAGCAGACACCTTCACAGTGCAAAACTTTATCTAAGGACAGATTATTTCACCAAGAAACCAAGAGTAACATATTTTCAAAAGACATTTAAAATATTAGATTTTTTTTTTCTTTTTTTTCTCTTCAGAGAAGAACAGAACCTGGAGACACTCCAGGACTGTCATACCTGTATCTTTAATAAATGGAGGGATTGTGGACCTCTTCCTGTCCATATATGATCTAATATCCTGGGAAATGTTTTCATGAATAATCACTGAGTCATAAAATCATAGAACCATAGAATCGTAGAATCATAGTATCATAGAATCATGGAATCATAGAATCATTGAATCGTAGAATCATAGAATGTGTTGGGCTGGAAGTGATATTTCAAGGTCTAATCCAACCCCCCTGTAGGTGAGCAGGGACATGTTTAACTAGATCAAGTTGCTCAGAACTCCATCAAACCTGACCTTGAATAATCACAGGCTTTGGAATGTGGTATATTAATCCTTAAGTTTAATCCTTCAGGGCATGTACTATTAGACCATCTAGTCTGTCTTCTTATATGTCCCATGATTTTGAACTTACTGAGGTCACATGTGAAGGTGTAGAACTGAAATCTAAAGACACTGCTTTGTTGTGAAAATGACTTCATGAATAAATCTTGCTAAATTGCAATATAGAATCATAGCATGGCATAGACTGGAAGGGACCTTAGAGATCATCTAGTCCAACCTCCCTGTTTTGGGCAGGGACACCACCTCTCAGCTAGACCTGGCAACATATGGGGACCAAGCGGGAATCGAACCCGCGACCTCGGTGTTGATCCTTGTTGCCAGCACCACACTCAAACTACTGAGCTAACCGGCCCCCTATAATATTTTAGTGTAAAGTCATTGCTTTCAGGTACACGAGTCTGCCTCAGAAAATTGTATCCAAGAGGCCATGCTAAAGCCATTACTCTTCCAGTTTCTATAAAAATGAAGCACTTTTCTGTTCTTTTACCAGGCAGAGAGCACAATTTTATGAAGTACAGCGACAGCTTCATCACCGACCTGAACACCCCCTATGACTATGAATCATTGATGCACTATCAGCCTTTTTCATTTAACAAAAATGAAAGCATCCCCACAATCACAGCAAATATACCAGCATTTGATGACATAATTGGACAACGTCTAGACCTCAGTGCCATTGACCTTGAAAGATTGAATCGCATGTATAACTGCAGTAAGTCACCAATTAAAAGTAACACTAGGTTTTTTATACTTGAGCCTGCCTGTTTCACCTCTCTTATGTCTTCTAAACCCACAAAAACTCTTCATAGGTGCTCTTGAGGAGGTACAGGAGAGGACCTGTGGTGTGGGGACCCAAAGTTTTTACTGCCTCCTTATCCCTCTCTTTGACTCTGCTGTCATTACTTTTACGCAATTTCAATTCTTAGATGAAAGTCAATCAATTCACATCTTTTCTTCCATGCTGCTCCTAGGGGTTCAGACGTGTGGTTGTGTTCAGACAGGTAGTTGTGTTCTGATGGTGTGTGGGAAGCTTCATTGTGCTTTTGCGAGGTGAATGCCACTGCACTTTGTCCTCTTTTACTGACATTTGATCTTAATCAGATTGTTTTGCACCTGCGATTGCCTAAGTCTAGAGTCCAGCACTATCTAGTTGCTTGATAAGGTGGTTGAAGATGCTATCACCACATTTGATTACTAACGAGATGAATCTGTCAACAGAATCATCAATTTACAGACAAACTCGGCTGAACCGACCTAGGGTAACTGGACAGATTTTGCTTGAGTTGGAAGAACAGTTCTCATGCTCATCAAGCGGACACGTGAGCCATGAATAACAAAAACCTCCTGCAGAGGAATAGTTAAATACACCACCACCACTGTTCACAACGTGACTTGTGTCTCTTGTGCAAGCCTTGCACATGAACACAAAGGCAGTTGCCATCAATATCTGTGTTTCAGCTGCCACATAAGAGTTTATTAACCTTCTGCAAAGTGGTGAAATGTTATCTTTATGCAGAAATCTCTCCAGGAATCAAATATTTTCTCTTTTAAGGCTTTGGGCTCACTTCTGCTGTGGGTTATCTTCTCTACGTAATGTCTATACCAATGTAACCAAAACCCCCCCAAATTAGAGGACAAATTTTAATGAGGTACTACTTTGGAAGTAACCACATGTGGTTTGGGTTTTTTTTTTCAGCATCAACTCACACTTTTTTGGACCAGTGTTCTTTTGAACTTGAAAATATCTGTGGCATGATTCAGGGCACCACAGATGATTTGGACTGGGTCCATGAACGGAGCAGTGCTGAAGGACAGCAAGACCACACCCTTTCTGGGCGCTGTAGAGGTAAAATGAAGTAACAGAACACTTCCCTATGGAAAAAAGAATTAGCTGGAGTAATGGTCTTCTGTGCATATCTGTGCCGGTCTGTGTGCTTTAAATACAGTGTCTTTAACAACTTCTTTGAACCTGTCCTTGTAGTCAACCCTTGAGAAAACTCAGCACTGGCTATTCTGGAAAACCACGATTAAATAACCACGTTTAAGACACTACCTAGCAAACATCTGCCCTGTAATATTTCTAGTTAAGTAAATATCTCTTTTTCTTTTCACATGTCTTCACCCTGTGGGTGTGAGTTTATGGTTGCACATGTGCTGTCATTAAGGTTTTTCAAGATAGTGTCATGTTCTCCATGCCAGCATAAAGATAAAAGGGGACAAAAAACAATCTTTCCAAAGTCTTAGTGAGAGTTATGTTACCCCAAGATAAGAATGAAACAACCAGTCATAAATGGTGTTTTTGCAAAGCAAATGATAAGTTAAGCTTGAGGAGTGCTGATTCTGAAGAAAGAAGAAAGTTGCAAAGTATTTTATGAAAGAAGTTTAGGGATAACTCCACGTAGTAATGATACCATTTTTCAAAGGAAGAATATCTCCAAAAGGATGGAGTTAGCCCCAATTACAGTTGCAAGGTGTCAGTTTACAAGTGAGAATAAAGATTAAATCCCAACAGGAAGCTCTGAAAGCAAAGGTTTGTTAGATAGGGTAAACCAGTATGGACTTAAAAAAAAAAAAAAAAGAGTTTTGCAGTAAATTTTACTGCAAAAGTGAAGGAATCCTGGTCTACAACACTTTCAGTTGTGCTTTGTTACTTTTCGGTAAAGGAAAAATTTTACTTGCTGCACTCAGGAGTAGACTGTTTCCCTTATGTTACTCACCCACTGGAAAGAACAGATCCGCATCCTCTTATAATGCTGGTACTTGTTGATCAGGTCGAAGAATGCAATGTAACTCAAGAAAACCATCTGACAGCTTCTAGAATTACATTCTTCTAACCCTAATCTGACTTTTAAAATTCTTTCTCTCCTTTTTTTCATCATATAATGTAATTGTAACTGAAAAATAATTCAGCTGAGTTGTTTGAGATTGGTGTAAAATCCAGTCTATCTGGATTTAAGCACTTAACCTGCACTTGTGCTTTAGCATCTAGTGACACTACAAAATAAGTACCAATGTTATCTGAAGAGTTAATGGAGAGTGATAGGTGCCTCTAAGGATCTCCAGAGTGGCTAAAGGAATTACACAAGGAGAGATTTTTTCTCCTTTTGGATACCATCAAAGGGTCATTGACTCCACCAGCAACTTAGATGTTTTTGGAGAACTAGTTCCACAACCATCTTAAGTGGGAGAAATATTTAGGTTTCTAACAGCCTTCAACAGTTTTGATATCTTCAGTTTTTGATTTATTATTGGATAAACTGAAGGAGGGATAGTACAGCCTAACATTTAGAGAGGAACTGGCAGACTGACTCCAGATTTGATCCTTGCGTCCCCATGCTGAGTTCTGCTAAGGCCATACCCTAATTGCCATAGATGTTAAACGTCGCCTTTATTTAACTTTCTTACTAGAAAGGAGGTAGAGTCTAGATCCTTTAGCAGTTTGACACCATAATCAGTTCAACAACAAAATTAAACACCTGACTAAGGCTCAGAGCCCAGTTTCTCACTTGGAGAAACAGTGATCACATGTATATTTAATGTACTTAAATTTAATATAAACTTTTGGTGAAACGTCATACTTGTTCATAAAGCAATTGAGTATCTTCTGCTACCATGTGGGAGGTAGCAGAGCATATTTCCTTGGCATGGTCAGAGAAAATGTGACAAAAAGCTCCAACAGCTCCACTAACCATCCAGGAGGCTATACTGCCTTTATGCAATTGTAAGTTTGATTGATGATGACCCAGATATTAGCTTGGACAAGAGACAAGGAACCAGCACCCAACAGAGGAAGTTTTCACACATTAGCTGAAAGAATTTCAATTGTTAATTCAGTCACAGACTACAATGAATAACTAAAAAATAACACAATACAGATAAGATGTGACAGTTCATAGGATATGAAGATAAAATACAAGTGCAAATGGTGATACTCTTATAAATGTAAGGATGTAAGTAGATACTTCAAATCTAAAGAACAGTTCAGAAAATGTTAATGGGAAATTAAACTAGAGGGGTAGGAATTCTTAAATAATTTCACCAAACTGAGGAGCTGGGTTTTGAAATGTCATTGAGCAAGCTGTAAAAAAGAGCTTCTTCATGTTCAAGGTCAGGAGAGCACTAGTTTTGTTTGCAGTTATTTTTTTATTATCTTTATCACTTATTATCTTTATTCCTGATAAACTATAGTACTATTTTTGAGGTCCTACAGCACGTGATCTAATCTTCACTATAAATCAAGTAGAACAGTGTATCTACAAGTTACCTGCAGTAAGCACTGAATTTTCTGTCTCATATCTGAAATTCCTGACATATCCGACTTCCAATTAGACCAACTAACGCAAAATTGACATAAGTTACCCACAATGAGTTCCATGTATGTGTTCTTATCCTGGTCTGTCTTGGATGATTATCACATACCTTTTCCTCTACTATTCATAGTATGTACTACATCCATGTTTTCTAAAAGAGTGGAGTTGAAATGAGAAACTTATACCACACAGCTAGCAAGAAATCTGGAAAGTGACAGTGACGCTCTACATTTTCTCTGCAGATGCTGGCTATTTCATGTACTTCAACACCGGCGCTGGCCAAGCAGATGAGGTGGCAGTCCTAGAGTCTCGAATCCTTTATCCAAAGAGAACTGAGCAATGCCTCCAGTTCTTCTATAAGATGACAGGAAGCCTCTCTGACAAGCTGATCATCTGGACTAAAGAGGATGATGGCACCGGAAATGTTCGCAAGATGAGGAGAATTCAAACCTTTCAAGGTAACTTTGGAGAAATTGGGAATATATAAAATATTAGGGGAGAAAATTATGTCTTACTGTGTCCATGAATGCAGTGGATTGGCTTAGAAAGCAAAAGATTTTCCAGAAGCTACCAGAATATCTTGCAATCTGGCTAAAGATTTTGAAAATCGATGAGGGAATTTAGAAGTGAAACTGTGGTTAGTAATAATGTAATTTAGGTGCTCCACAGCAGAAGTCACAATGTTCCAAATAATGTCACATTACACTCAGTGATTGAAAGGGACCACAAACTGTGCTGAAGATCAATTGACTAGCTGTTACATGATCTAGCATTACTATTCAGGTGTAAATACCTGTGCTCATCTGCAGTCAATAAGAATCCCAGGCTGTTTTTTATATGGTTGGAAATGCAAAAACATATGTAGTTTTGGAAACATGAACTTAGTTCCCACTTTGGAAGATATAGGACAAATTCCTCCACCATGGCATTATGCATTTATGTTGTCAAAACTCAAGACTTGTGATAACCTGCTTATATCAAGCTGTAGTAGTATTCAGGGAACGGTAAGTACCTGGAAGAGTGGCAGGAACAGTTGATTCTAACGCATTGGACGGTTGATTTCCATCCACTTGGCACTTAGCCTGTTGTACTAGAGACTGTCATTCACTAATGTGTGAAGAATTCTTAATACAATGTGATCAAAGGCATTTAGATGTTAAGGCAATGTGAGTGTATTAAAATCACAATACCAGCTTAAGGTGTCGAACATTCAGAACTATATGAGAGTCCAGTTGTCTACAAATTCAGCTGAAATGGATGGTCAGGAGTAAGCTACTTCATAATATCACTGATCATGCTGACAATGTTTTTCTTTCTTTTTACCAAAGCGGATAACGACCATAACTGGAAGATTGCCCACGTAACCCTCAATGCTCAGAAGAAGTTCCGTTACCTCTTCCAAGGACTAAAGGGCGACCCCAGCTCTTCATCTGGTGGGATTGCTATTGACGATGTCACACTGACAGAGACCCCGTGTCCCACAGCTGTGTGGGTCATTCGGAATTTCAGCCAAATCCTCGAAAACACGTCAAGTGGTGTTATTCAAAGTCCTCGGTTTTATAGCCCTGAGGGTTATGGTTTTGGTATAAGTGTGTATCCCCACGCCAGCATCAGTGGCTACAGTCGCATTGCCTTTCACTTGTGCAGCGGAGAGAATGACGGTGTTCTGGAGTGGCCGGCTCTGAACCGCCAAGCTGTTCTCACAGTGCTGGACCAGGACCCTGATGTCTTGCAAAGGATGTCCTCAAGTAAAAGCTTCACCACAAGTGAAAACCATACTAGCTCAGGTAAGTGGTGTCTGCCTGAACGAATGATGAAAATGAAAGACAAGGAATACAAGCCAGAGGCTGAGTGTAAGACTCAGCGAACTGAGTGTAGGACTAAGAGTTGGTCATGTTTGGCTGCATTTCCCAATCTTGGACATTTTCTAGTGTATGACTTCCCTGTGTATGACTCAGAATTCCCGTGTGCAAAAGATCACCTACTGTGAAAAGTGATGCCTAGAAAATTAGTTTTATGAACAGTCTCTGGGATACCCAAGTTTGACTCTAGTTTTCCCAAGAGCTGGCAATTCCCATTCTATCTGTGGTTTGCCCATTATGATAGGTCACGTATCGCCACAATATTGTGCAATGCCAACAGAGTGTTGTATTCCATTACTATATGAACAATAATTTAAAGTTAAAACTGACAGTACTGAGTTTGGTAAGGAATAAAGCACAAGAGATGAATCTCCACCCCTCTTTACTATTTCCAGTGGAAGTTTAGTACACACTTTTTCGGTAAGAGGTTTTAAACTTTAAGTAGTATGGATATGTTTAACAGAATCATAGCAATGAAAAAAATCTACTGGACTCTAAACCATAGGTACTTAAAATCTGACGAAGTAATGTCCTTACACAGGGGTGAGACCTTAGCTGGTCACAATGAGGAGGTAACTTGAAATTGGTTAGTCCTCGCTGAAAATGATCAGTGTCCTCACACAGACTGAGAGGCCTCATGAAGACCATGTCTAAGGATCTGCTGACACTCATAATTTGTCAGTACTCTGTGATTTAATTGGGTATTTCAGTTCTGACCTTGGTTTTACAGCATAAATCCTGTTTAACACTGTAATGTAGAAAAAAAGTCTTATTATAGTTCCAGCTGCAGAACTTCATTGTTCTTATTTGCCAGTAATATTCTCTTTGCAGATGGTAATGGAACCTTAATATGGGATAAACCATCAGTTGTTGGAAACTTTGATGCTTCGTGCAATTGTTATAGAAGTATATCATGGGGATGGACAAACTTCATATCTCACAGTCAGATGAGACGGAGAAGCTTCCTGAAAAATGATGACCTGATTATTTTTGCAGAATTTAATGGTAAAGACCCTCTTTCTTGTTCTCTTTACAAAACCAAATGGTTGGTCCTCGTTATCTCTTTTCATGCATGCATACATGTTATCTCTTTTCATAACTATTGCCACCTGTCTCTGAGTTGTCTTCTAATGGGGATCAGCTCTTAAAAGCATTTCTGTGTCTTAGTTTCAGGTGGGTGGTGTTGACTAAAGTGATTGTGAGTTCACAAGAATCTAATTGGTAATGATTCACTGGAGGTTAAATTATTAGACACCTTTAAGCATTCTAACCCATAGCTATACCCATTTCTAGGCATTGAACATATTAAAAGTCATTCTTCATGTATTTTCACAGCCACACTTGGCATAATTTTTGAATGTACAGAATAGAGATTTACATAACTAGTTACCATAATCACAGTATTATTTTCTATATTGTGCTTTAAATGTGCAGAACTTGCTGTTTTACAGCAGGAGCTCTGTAAAGGGTAAATAGGCAAGGAGCACCCTTTGGTCCCCAAAGCACCCTGTGAGCGCCTGGTATGAAGAATACTACAAAGAGTATCACTCACTGTTATCTGATATCTTTCCTCTCTCTTTGTTTTTTTAAAAGATATCATTCACCTCAGTAACACTGAAGTTCCTATTGTGCCTGCACAACCTGACTTCACGGAAGGCCCCATTCTTGAAAGGCACAAGAGAGCAGCCCTGGAGATGGAGCCCATTCAAGACCAGCTGCCTCATCTAAAGGATCCGTGTGACCCAAACCCATGCCAGAATGATGGAGTCTGTGTGAATGTGAGAGGAAGAGCAAGCTGCAGGTACCACCAACTTCTTCCCTGCTTGCCTTGACTTCCTTTTGAACTGAATGATTAGGCTAATAAGTATTCAGAGGTACAGAGCCCAGAGGTCTAAGCCACTAGATTTTCAAGGAACAGTAGGGAAAAAACACTTAATCACAGTGACCAGTTTCCACTAGCAGCCGTAAAGGGAGGTGAAGAAACCCCATTCTGTGGTGTTTCCAGGAGATGTAGATACCCTCCAAAAAACAAGGAGATGTGATGTGAGCTGCTCTAATGGGAACTGATCATCCAGGGTAGCAAGTGTGAGGACCTTCAGGCAGGCCTATAGGGCAGGACAGAACTGATTCATGTGAATTTCTACTTTATTTTCACAGGTGTCCATCAGGACAAGCCTTCTTCTTTACGGGTGAGAGGTGTCAGTCAATGCAGGTCCATGGGAACATCCTGGGAATGACAGTTGGTGGAATTGCTGGAACCATTGTCTTAACCATTGTCCTTATTTCCATGATGTCTAGAAGATAAAGAGCTGCAGGGTGATAAATCTCAGCCTGGTATTTTTCAATAGCTCATAAGACATCAGTTTTCGGTGAAAAAGATCGAATATAACTTGTAGAAGACCAGTCAACATGTGGATGAAATGCTCTATCAACAGCTTGGCAGCAACCTGCTTACTCTGTAGGTCTTGGCAGTTAAAGAATATAGTGAAAGTTCCTACCCTGTCTCTCTTGTGTATTCTTTGAATGTTTCGTTTCTTCACTCAGTAGGAAACGGTAGTACTGAGATGCTATGCATTTACTTTCCACAGCTCAAACTTAGATTAAGAGGTTAGAACCTCTCCTCTCAAAACACTGGAAAACATCACACAGTTGTACCTATATCAAGGTTCTAGAAATGTTCCTACAGAAATTTCTCAAGAAATCAAAAAGGTACAAATCCATAGGTAAGTAAGCAGTACATCAATACTCATTTTCTATGGTGCTGTACTGGTCTACAAAAGCCAATTAGCTCTTACAGAATTCATAGTAAACTACCATTACATATCTTTGGCCAATTCTCCAGCAGGCAAATAATTTCACATTAAGACTAGCTGTCATTCTAGAAGGCCTCATCATGCAAAGTTTTCAAACATTCAAGTATAAATCTATTCTTTGGGCATAATCCAAATTTCTTTCAAACATCTGTGAAGCTCCCTTGATTTCAGTAGAAGTGGATGAAAATGGAGCAGATAATCAGTTATAGGATTGGATCTCTAGCACTTTCCATTAAATTCAAACTCTTCTGAAAATCACAAGTCAAGGAGAAGGATGGGAGTGTAGCAAGATGAAGACTGGGTCTGTGATGTCGGTGGGTGCTGGATAAGGTGCTGACAAGGGAATCTCTCACCCAGGTCGACCAGCTCATAAATAACATAAAGTTACGTAATGAAAGACAAGAGATCCATAAAGAAGAATAAAACTATGGGGTACAGCTTGCTAGTTAATGTGTGAGACAGATGGGGACAGAGGATCCACAAAGATGATGAAGGGAGTGGAACATCTCCCTGGTGAGGAAAGGCTGAAGGAGCTGGGTCCCTTTAGCTTGGAGAAGAGGAGGCTGAGGGGTGACCTCATTCATGTTTATAAATATGTCAACCGGGAGTGTCAGGAGGATGGAGCCAGGCTCTTCTCAGTGATATCCAGCGATAGGACAAGGGGCAATGGTTGCAGGCTGGAGCATGGGAGGTTCCCCAAAAACATTAGGAAAAACTTTTTCACTGTGAGGGTGCCAGAGCCCTGGCACAGGCTGCCCAGGGAGGTTGTGGAGTCTCCTTCTCTGGAGACATTCAAAATCCACCCGGACATGTTCCTATGTGACCTGCTCTGGGTGATCCTGCTCTGGCAGGGGGGCTGGACTAGATGATCTTGTGACGTCCCTTCCAACCCCTGACATTCTGTGATTTTGTGATCTAGGCACATCCTAGTTAAGTGTTACTCTGCATCTAATTTTGGTGTCCCTAGGAAAAAGGAACATAAGACTGCAAGTTGTCATCACTCACTCCGAAACCAAGCATAGGCTCTGACACCGTTCAGTTTATTTCTGTAGACAGGGTCCAAGTCTTCACCTCCTGCCAAACCACACACTGACTTCTCTGCTAGGGCAACTTGTGATCACGTACAGTCACAGGGTATGCCTTCATGGCTGATGCTGGATACACTGGGGCCTCGCCTGATGCTTTGGCTGCCTATTGAAACATGGTAATAAAAGTCTGTTCCCACCTCCAAGAGAAGAGGATGGAGCTATTCTCCTCCAGGGAAGAGGAAATTCCTGCCTGGTCCATGCCTCAGGCATGTCCTATCCCCTTACAGGGCCTTACTGGGACCTGCTGGTTGCTGCTTTGTATCCTGCTGGGTCTGAGAACTTCTTGTTTACCAGTGCTGCTGGTGGCTGGGTCCACACAGCTGCTAGCCACATCAGGAGCTGCTTTTACTCTGCTCTCGTACACCTTCAGAGCCTGCTAGCAACAGTGTGATGGTTGGGAAAGATGCCAGGGACTGGCTCTGCTCCCTTTGGATGATGTTACTTTAAGCCTTACACTAGGGAGAGGAACACATCCCAGTTGCATCTCAGCTGGACCCTAACCTCACTGGCTCCTCATGCTGAGAGTAACAGAGTTCAGAGCATCTCATCAGTGCAGAAAAAACGCCTCAAGAGCATAGCTGCAGTCATTTTCTGGCAGCATCTGCCTTTATTTCTCAGAAACTGTACTCACAGTCCATTTTCCTTGAGATCTGATGATTGATAGTGTCAGTCTTCCTGAAAGATGCCCATAAGGAGAAGCCCAAAACAATCTATTCAGTCTGCTCACTTCCTTGTTCTTCCTCAGTTCCCAAAGTGCGTTGTTTTGCTAGCAACTGGTCTTTGTACCGGGATGCTCTTTTAACTGCAACAAGTGCTCCAAAGTTCCCATGAACATTGTTCAACTCAATTTTGAGTTCAACTCAATTTTTCGTCAACAGTTTCCAGGATCTTTACACCTCAGCATCACTCCTCACTCCTTCATTTCCTAGGAGTCTACACCTCCAGGTTACAGGATTTCTCTGTACTAGTACCAAAATCCATGTTGATTGGCTTCTGTTGCTTGCAGATGGGCACTTGCTTACATCCTAACAAAAAAGGAAGGTTACCATGGGCAAGACAAGACATTAATCAATGTTGGATAAAGCTCTGAATAGAGCAGCAAAATCAACTGCAGCTTTTGCTGGGCCAACTGCTTGTTACACTGCTGTTGGGAAAAATCATCTCCTACAAAAAGTAGGACAGGCTCAGAGAGCAGCTTGGTCTTCCCTGTGTTGACTTCCTGTCAAGTCAACTCAGCCATTTTCAAGGTAGGCTTGCGACTCATATCTTTGCCTTCTCCTGCTTCTGAGTTGATCCAGGAAAGAAGTGTGGGAGTGGAGGAAAAGTGCCACAACCATATGTGAAGTGCAGTTTTCTGGAACTCCTTGAGTTCAAATAAAAGTAATCATCATGGTGTCAATTATTTCCCAGGTGCAAATGCTGCACTCAGCTCATGAGCCACAAGCTTAGATAGAGTCAGCTGCTAAGCACTGTAGTTTTAGGTAGTTCCTCTCTCCAGTCTGTCTGCACTCAATTAACTCAAATGCTTTCTGTGTTCAGTCACTACAGGATGCAGATGACAAAATCTCTTTGCTCTCTTAAACATTAAGGTTAATAAAGGCTGCTTTGTCATGGTCATTGGAGCAGAATATTGAAAGACTCTTAAACTCTGTATTTAGGGTCCTTAAACAGACTTATATTGAAGCTGACCAGAAGCATTGACTAAGTGTAGTTTCCAGTCAGACTCCTCTGAGTACCAGGTCAGTTCTAGGAAGGCCCCCCAACTTCGACTGTCAGGAAAATGACTATAATAAACCTGACCTGCCATCTGGAATTTCTTTTTTTTTTTGGTGAATTGAAGATTGAAATTTGTTATGCTTGTGTTGTATGAAGGAAAACACTTTGTGCGCCAACACAAACAGTAGCTGAAATGTTGGTGATTTTTGCTCATGGCCAAAGCATGTATAGGTCTTTTTTTCCTGCTAGTTTGCATTTAGGGTATTCATTTTCCCAGAAGCAAAGAATTGTTTTTCCTCTTGTCTTTTGCTTAACTCATACCACTTGCACGAGAGCTGGGAACTCCATTGTGGGATGACAAATCCCTTTCTCTCCTACCTCCACCTGTACAGGTGGTGGAGCTGGGTAACGGACCTGCAGCCCTGGCATAGGTTTGCAGCTGATGATGCCTTCCTTGCCTTACCCGCTTGTTTTACCTTATAGCATGGAAGTAACAGCATTCCAAGGAAATGGAGATTGGAGACCTGGATCATAGGGAAAGCAGACAGCACATCCTCTTAGATCTGTGTAACCTACAGAAGATCCTTTGCTGCCACCAGATGTTGTCAGCACTCCTTGTAGCTTTTGGCTACAGGGAAAAGATGTGAAAAACACAGCTTAGGCTGCCTGAGCACAGAAGCAAGTAAGCATAGCTTTGCCAGGTCCCAACTCCAAGCTTAAGATGTTCTCTGGGAAGAGCTGTCCTGGCAGTTATTCTCAAGCAAAGTGTTTATGTTTTATATTCAGCAGTGGCATCATTCAAGGGTGTGAACCTGCCTCATTCACTTATTCAGCCAGGGCAAAACAGGATCTGCAGTCAAAGCTCCACGGACCGTAGCCTGGCCGAAGGGCTCAGCAACACCACCAGGACCTGAGAGTGGGCTGAAAAGGAAAACCTCCATCTTGCCTAATAAAAAACCTGATGTGTTGAGATGTGCACCATTTGTGGTGCAAGGAGTTGGGAAAAAGGGAGGAGTGATCCAAAAATGTACTGTGAGAGGATTAGCACTATCTATCACAAGGAAAACTGAAAA